>NC_136390.1:36187675-36282675 GCF_965140285.1 Lepidochelys kempii | reverse complement strand
CGAATGACCTGTTAAGAAGGGAGGTCATTTATGGTCTTGAGTTAGAGTCACAAGAGATAGAGGAAACAAGCAACAATGTCACAGACTAGTTGTTGTCAATTCATATTATCCTAAACAACATAAGATCACTTACAGAAGCTCATATCACATTTTTTGAATATATTTAAAGAAAATGCATTTAACTTACTCTACATTCTTTGTCCATTCCGGAGGGTTACTCATAGTCATAAATACACAGTTGGTCAAAATAGTGCACATAATAAGCATGCTGAACAATGTAGATTATAGTCAAGGAACATACATCAGAAAAATCTCATCATAAAAAGAGTATCACATGAAGATCAACATTTAAGCAAATTTTCATGATCAGGAGCTATTAATCCCTTCACTACTCTGTTGATGCTCAAGGCAAAAGCCCTAAATATCTCAGAATTTTCTTAGTTGTTGCTTTACAGTTAAAAGAGAATAATCAGCCATTGAAATAAAAAAGTCTGACATAAAGAAAATTGAAGTTTTAGAAAGAGATGATAGATGATTTTTTAATAAAAAAGAGTGACTTGAGAAGGGGTGGACTGTAGTGCAATGGGATAATGCAACAATCTTTCAAGCCTGAAGATACGTACACAAATCTGATTTAGCTCATTAGTGTCAAACAGCTAAATTTATAGTTTCTTCCCAATATTGCTATGCTTCACAAAACCACAACATAATTTGGCACATTTTGCTGTCCCTGTTCAGGGCCTGAATATTACATATGTTGCAATGCAGGCCTATAAGACATTGGAAGAGAACACAGAGAAATTTGTCCCATACTTCAGGGGGAAGCCTGAATGACACCGGCTTGTGCTATATTTGGCTTTGATTATAATGTTTAAAAGATTTTGGACCAAATTCTGTTCTCACTAATTCTGATCCAGAGTAAACACTGAAGCAAATCCAAAATCACTACATTAACTTTGATGGAGTTGCTCTGGATTTAACCCATTCACTATCAGGAGAGATAAAACCCACCATTGTCCAATAAACATTAAAGTACACCAAAATGAAAAACATACAGACATATGATATATCAAATGGCCACACGGTGGCACCAAAATCTACAAAATGTTAAGAACATTTGTATTTTAGAGACTTTGAGAACTGCTTTAGCTTGTGGCCTATTACTAAAAACATAGGTGCAGAGGGTACTCCTGCTCAGGAATACCAGCATAAAGGCACAGCAAACACTATGATGTTCCCCTCATGGAGTTTCCTCTGCAATCTTTTGATAAGAAGTGAGGTTTCCAACAATACATTTCCTTCTTCCAAGGCAGAAGCTTAAGTTCTAGCTTCTAAATTACCCCTCCTTCTCTACTCCAGCCCTGTCACAGGATAGCTGGTCCCTGTGAATAGACCAGGCCGAGCTAGCCTGTGCGAGAACAGGTGGGCAACTCAGGCCAATTGAAGGGGACAGGGCTATACCTGGAGCAACAAAATACTGTTGGAGGACAAGAAGAAGGAGAGAGATGGGTGGGATAGGCTGTGTCTAGGGCTAGGAGCAGAACCAACTCCTGTGGTGGGGTCCTGGGAGCAAGGGGCCAGGTGTCCGGGAAGCCTTGGAGCTGCTGTTGCAGAAGGGTAACAGAGCTGGCTGAATAAGGACTGGCTAAGAAGGAAGCTGTCCAGGACTGGGAAGCTGGAAGAAGCAGGGTTACCAAAGGCCCCTGGGAGGGAAAGCTGTGGAACCCTACAACGAAGGCTGAGCTCAGGGAGTGGTTTTGTTTGTTTGTTTGATTTTGTATAGATGATAAACCTACTTAAAGGAGACGGTGTGAAAGTGAATACTTGCAAGCTGGAGAGAAGCTCTGCCAAGTCACAAGCCTCATGCACTCTCCTCCAGGCCCCAATCCCTCTCCCCCCACCAACAAATTGCCAGACTCACAGAGAGCCTTCTGCTGAGTTTAGAGAAAGATGAGCAGTGCTGTCCCAGAGGCAACTGACCACCACACGTTCTGCATGAGATTTCCATTCTGTGCATGGATACTAAGGGTACAATCAGTTCCTCTTATCTAATCATCATAAAATAATAATGGCTATTAACCCATTCATGCAAAACCACTTTGTCTTAGAGCATTGAGTTAAAACATTAATCTCAGTATGAGAATTGAAGTTTTTTGCAAAATAATTAACTTTTTAAATTCATTTAGCTAAAATTCCACTTACCAAGCAGCCACAAAAGAATCTCAGCTATGTTGCTATCACATAACTATTTAATGATGAGAACGACAGAAGTTCTATCCTGACAGTTTCAGAGTAACAGCCGTGTTAGTCTGTATTCGCAAAAAGAAAAGGAGTACTTGTGGCACCTTAGAGACTAACCAATTTATTTGAGCATGAGCTTTCGTGAGCTACAGCTCACTTCATCAGATGCATACTGTGGAAACTGCAGAAGACATTATATACACAGAGACCATGAAACAATACCTCCTCCCACCCCACTCTCCTGCTGGTAATAGCTTATCTAAAGTGATCATCAAGTTGGGCCATTTCCAGCACAAATCCAGGTTTTCTCACCCTCCGCCCCTCCCCACACACAAACTCACTCTCCTGCTGGTAATAGCCCATCCAAAGTGAACACTCTCTTTAAAATGTGTTTGATAATCAAGGTGGGCCATTTCCAGCACAAATCCAGGTTTTCTCACAGTGTTATAACTCCAACTATAATTCTGATGTCATTGAGCCCATCATTCCACCCACTTTCCTTAAAATCAAATTGTAACTGTAGAAATAAAATGCATAATAATGCCCTTGTCTGTGGTTTGCTTAGCAACAGAAAACTGTAAAAATATAAATATCCAAGGGGACAGAGGAGCAGTGTGCATGGTATATTGTTTTAAAGCAAACCTTGAAAGAGTTATTACAAACATGCACATGACTGCATCAAACCATTAGGATAAGGAGGACATGTTGCATTTAGGTAACTAGTCTATAGTTTCACTTTCCTACAAATAATATATAACATTGGCTTCCGTTCTGTGTGATGTCTTAGTATGCAATCCGCTGGTAAGATCACAACCACTAGGGAAATCTGTTTAAAACACGGAGACTGAAGAGTGTGTGAAGAGGTCAGTAAGTACCTTTATTTTAAAGTTTCCCCCCTATATTAAAGGTTTTACAAGGCTTTTCAATAAAAATAACAAAATAAAGAATAGAATAGAATAGCAACTACAAAAATCACAATCTCTAGTGTACTTTCTTCTTGCAACATTTAATATCTCTGCCGTCCGAACCATCATGCCAAGGCAGCACATAGCACCCCTTCCAAATCTTTCTGCTAATTTGCAATATTTGAAAGATCCCTTCTTCTCAGAATACTGTTTGCTATGATACCACAGAAATTCAAATCTGAAAGGAGCAGAAGACAAGGGGAAGCAACTCTGAGGAGTTTTTCAACTAATCTAAAATCATGTATTTTAAGAATTTTATACATTGATATATTGCACAGGGCTTACAAATGGTTTTTATAGAAATGCCTCCTAAAAGTTGCATGCCCCTACTGTATTGTTGCTTCTGAGAAGTGTCTCACCATCAGAGCAGAATGGAGAAATAACAGGAACATGTCTTTCCCGCACTGTAAGACACGTGTCCACCCTATTTTTTCATACTGTGTGATCCCAACTACCCACACCAAGATCAGCTCCATGATCCAAGAGAATTCCATACTGGGTTGAAAGGCGTGATATTACCAGCACCGTATTTAGTTACCTTGCAACCTGGAATGGGAGTACAAAAACTAGACATTGAGGGATCTTACAGTAATTTAAAAATAATTGACATGGGGCATTGAACACATTGAAGTTATTGAAGTTACTGGGTTTGTTATGCCAATTGCATGTTAGCTTTAATTAAAGAATGTCCTTTTAAAATCATGTGAGCATCTCCATATATATAGAACACAACTCTGAGAAACAATAGGAGTAACACTATGCACACACTTCAGGGCTCTGATGATATAGAGCAGTAGTTCTCAAACTTTTTTTTTCGCGGAGCACTTGAAAATTGCTGAGTGTCTCGGTGGACCACTTAATGACCTTTCCAAATGTTGTTTGTACTGTTAGCTAACTATTGTAAAGTGCTTTGGATAAAAGTGCTATATAAAAAAACTTTATAATAATTAACATTTTTTTGTTCTACAAATAAAAGCACACAACTCATTTTAATATCAGTAGTCTTACCTTTCTAATGCGATGGATGTGCCCTCTCTCCCCCACCGCAGCAGCCCCCGAGCTCGGGCTGGGAAGGAGGGGGGGTCTCTCCAACTCTCCCCCATCACAGCAGCCCCCGAGCTGGGGCTGGGAAGAAGGGGGGTCTCTCTGCTGCCACAGCAGTCACAGAGCTGAAGCTGGGAAGGAAGGCCATCTCTCCCCGGCAGCCACAGCCCTGGAGCTGGGGAAAGTTGCCTATTTCTCTGGCTGCCACAGCTATGCATGTCCCAAATTCCCTCCACCCCCTCTTCGCGGCCCACTGCCCCCTATCACCTACCCTCTATCCCCATAAGGCCACCACCTCACCTTACATATGCGTCTTCTCCAGGGTCCAGGCACCTAATTAGTGGAGGCACGCCTGTGTGGCTCCACTAATTAGGTGGGTGGCCCTTCGTTCTCTTGTGTGCAGCTGCCCAGGTGCACACTTTAGAGGGAACTATCCACGGACCACCTGAATGGAGCTCGCGGACCACTGGTGGTTCACAGAGCACAGTTTGAGAACATCTGATATAGAAGGACTCAAGTTTAACACTATAAGGTTCAATCTTGCAAACACACTGAGCACTTTGCTTACTACCCTGAGTAGAGCCACTGATGTCAAGGCACTCACTACTCAAGGTAGTGTTTGTAGGATCAGATCCATAGTTACTCCTAGATTCATATGATTTATATCTATTGTAGAAGAGAGACAGAGTCATATGTCGGGTTACTACCATTCAGTTTTTGAGCTTCTCTGTGCACCAGTCAGAATGCTCATGAACTACTTGAAGATTAAAATTAAAGTACCTCCAGAAATACAAGTACATAAAATGGCAATGGTTATAAGAAGCAAAATAATGATAAAAATACATATAGGACTGATAATTTATAATAAAACTCAGAATTTCAAGGAACCCTATTAACCTACTCTACTACAGTTGTGATCTGAATCAGAAAATGAAAAGGGGTAGAGAAATATTTTCTGCAGCAGTTCATGCAAGCTAAAACTGGGGATCAAAGATTATATATATATTTTTAATGCAAAGTGTTACTGAAGAATTGTAAAGCATTTTAAGCAACATACCTGGAGCATGTGAAAAAAATTACTGGAGAGGGGAATGGGCAAGTAAAATAAGTGGGTAATACAGGAGATGGAAGGAGAAAACATAAGGAAAGTGTGGTAAGGAGAAAAGAAGAGGGAGAGGATTCTGGCTTCTGATCTCACCAGAACAGCAGCAGAAACGAGAGAAAGGGGGGGTAGAGAGAAGAGAGAAAGAAAGTGGATGGAAAGAGCATTGTGGATCATACCTGTCCTGGGATGGCCTACCAGCTGATGATTTAAATACTAAAATAAAAGCAGCATTTTGTTCACTAATATTTTGAACCAACCACTTGAAAAAGGATATGAATGTACCAAAATTTTAATAGCTATTTTTCTAAGAGGATTGAAGGGAGTTAACATGTACACAGCAGAGGTGGCACTGAATCGGAAGATTGCCTTCCCTCTATTCAATACTATAAAAGTCTGAAAAAGAAAACAAAATGAAAAATTGTATTTAGAAAATATGTACAGTGTGGACTCTCATACTGAGCATCACTTGTGCTTCATCGTTTTTTAGAATTAGCTGAATTCTGCTCTCATTTACACCTCTGCAGACTCAATGACTTCATGTCTAGTTCACCTAACATGCAAGACAGCCTCCAACTGAATTTCTACAAGTAGAATCGTATGAAAACATTTCAACAGCATTATTTAGAAAATACAAATATTCTATGTCTTATTTGACAGAGGACAAAATGTTCTCTAAGTGTACACACCATTTGATATTTGTGTACTGGTGCCTATCTTATAATGCATATTAAGATATGCTAAACATAATTTTTATACATTCATTAAAACTTCAGAATTCCCTACAACAGGTATCTGCAGTATGGTGTCATCCATATAAGGAAATGGTGGGGTGGAGTGATAAACAATGATGGCCTGATTTTTCAAAGGTGTTTTGTAAACCTTATCTCCCATCAAAATAAATGGAATGGAAGATACTCAGTGCCCTTGAAAAAGAGGCCTCAGGTTTTTAAAAACCACGCACTGTATGGACATGATATGGCATATTCAGATTTTCCTCTCATGCACAAAGTTAATTTTTTTCACAAAAAAAGTAGAACTAAAATTTTTTATTCTTTTTTATATTTATCATGAGGCTTTTTTGGCCATGAATACCTCTACCTTTCATTTTTAACGATTTAAAAGCTTATCTGTGCTACCTAATTAGCACACAGAATTCAGTGAAGATTTGTGTTTCAATTCCTACCCTCTGCCCACAGCTTCAGTAATAGGTTATATATTTTGATTGTGTTAAAATGGCATTTATAAATGGAACAGCTTTGAATGAAAATATTTTCTTAAAACCAGAGAAGCCAAGAAGGCTCAACCTTTTATTCAACGCACCTTATACACCTAAGTCTCTGAAACATTTATATTCCACATACACATGGGGCCAAACTAAGACGGTCTCTGCTCAGGCAAGCTCAGAGGTGGGAGAGGCTTGAGCTGCTTTCCTCCCGATGGAGGAGAAAGCCATACTGTGAATATCTGTGCTCCTTGACTGTAACAGAGACTTCTTTGCACTGCAGGCAGCACTGGACATGTCGAAAGGGACATAAACCAGTAGTATCGCCAGTGGCCCCACTGCATCAGCTAGGATGGGAGGGCAGCACTTGAGGAGGGCATGCTATGCTTTATGTACAGGTATAGTAAGTGCTGCTGCTGTATCCCTGGAGGCATAGTACTTCCCTCCACCAGAATGAAGGCTACAACTTTTAAACCACACACTGATTCTCACCCCCAGCCCTCTGCTGACTCCCAGAACCATATTTTAGTCCTTAATGAGGCTTTATTTTGGTCCTCAGTACACTTGGAATTTCATTTGCTTTTCACCACATTTTTGACCCCTTCTCTCCTTGTTTCCCTTGGGACTTCATCCCTTTATTTCAGGAAATTCTGGCTGAAATCCTGAGCTCCTCACAAACTTTCTACTGCCCTTACTCAGACAAATTCTTATTGAAGCCATCATTTGTGTGATGCAAGCTTGCTGACACACATTTATGAAAGGAAAATGGAGCCTGACCTAAATGTACAAAACTCAAGGAAAATCAGTGAAAATTTACAAAAAATTCTGATCATAATGCATAAACTTGTAAAGCATTTAAACCACCATAGTTCAGAAAAATAACCTGGTCTGCAACATCACTATCCCATGGCCAATTGTGAAACTGTTTTAGCAATTAGAAAGAGGCAGCTATCCCATTTTCAGTATTAATAGCAATAATTACTTTTCTGATGTCTAAAGCATAATGATCTTGAAGATAAGTTTCAGATCTCGAACGGTGAGTCCTACATCATTTTTAGTGGAGAACTGAGGGGGGAAAAAACCTAGCAGCTGGCGCCAAATCCTGCTTGCCTTACTCCCAGACTTCAACGGGACTAGTTACTGGAGTAAGGCAAGCAGAATATGATCCTAAATCAAACAACTTCATTTTCAGATATAACTCTCAGTTTAGCCACAGCATGAAGTGTTTGTCAACATGTGAACTTTCAGAACACAACACTGAGCAAATAAAGACACATATTTCTTCTTAAGGCTTCTTTCTATCTGTCTTAAGCTCATCTCATCATTATATTGCTATGGTTTCAGAACTGAAAATGGCTAATGGGGATTGATATAGTTCCTTGGTTTGCTCAGTTAATGTATGACTCTTAATAGTGATTGGTTTTTTGTTTTTGTTTTTAGAGAGTACTAGTTAATTCTCAAGGGGAATATATTTCCATATACAGCAAAAAATCCTGAAGACAGAAAATTCCATGAATTTCAGCTAGCAGAGTTTACTCTGGCTTATCCTATGATGGAGCGGGTTTTTCTGTTGTTGGAGTATGTACAGTGCACGGCCCGAAACCTGAAGATCTGGGACATCAGAGGAAACAGGGCCTCGTATTTCTGTATTTCTCTGCCTGGCTCCAATGGGACATATTACAGGATTATGCAAAAATTTTACCTTTCTATATTTCTATTTCAATAACATATTTTTAAAGAGTATAATAAGAAGTTTTTATGTTATGAATACTCCAGCAAGGAGCCCTACCTCTTCCCATATTTCCCTACCTCTTTGACTGCAAGCTCTCCTTTGAGCCCTCTATTACAGCAACCTTATTCTGGATAAGGAACATGCTTCAAAGACTAACAGTCCTTCACCCAAACTATCTAGGAAGAAGATACAATGTCTCTGTAGATTACAGGGTGAGGAGGAATGCATTAGGAGCACACTGGTATACTATCTCTGCCTAACGCCTTGCCCCGACAACCCAAAGCAATGAGAGAATGGATCAGGAATAAAACCTAAGTTTTCCACATAATAGTGAAGAAAACAAGCAAGAGGGCCATTCAAGGCAGCTTTTCAGTGGATTTCATAATGAAAACACTGACATCCTTAAATGACAATTTCACATACAGATACAATAAGAGTGAAATGCCAGAATAAACCAGGGGCCTGATCCTGTAAACATGTTTTACTGGATGCAGTGCCAAAGAAGTCAACCATTGGAGCACTACATCTGGGTTGGGCCCAAAGTAGTGGAAAAAAGGGAGTCCTGCAGAGGGTCTATATCATTTTAATACTCTTAATCTCTAACAGGAACATCTTAACTGCAGTCTTAACAAACACTCACTTTTTTATTGATATAATATGGGTCCAGATCCTCCAAGGGCTCAGACACCATTCCTGGAGGTATGTCGCCGTAAATAAATGGCAGTGTCTTTCCTGCCTCCAGGTCACTGTTTGGTTTTGGTCCATTTTCATCATCATCATCTTTACGTTCTTGTTTAGACTTCTTAGCTTTTTCTTCAGCAATACGTTGTTCGATAGCTGCAAGTGACTCTCTCGTGAAATAGTGGAAGCTGTCAGGTCCTGGTGGTACCAGCACTGATTGTGCCATCTTTTCATCCTGCACCTCTTAATTACCGTTTAGCCTCTCACATAAAAAAGTGCTAAAAATATAAAAACACAGAAAAATATTAGACTACCACCACACAAGCAATTTAAATTGATATACCTTCGTATCACTGTCTGTAGGGCAATTTATTAAATAGGATACTTATATGAGAATGAGGTGTTGTGAAATTGATCCATTCATTCGTTTTTCTTTCAAGATAGGGCATTTAACTTTTCATTTGGTCTCTTTTAGATGTCTGGAAAAATAACAAACCTTTAAAACTGTAGTTTAAAATTAATTTATTGCTTATGAAAAGTGATGAACTGGCAGCTATAGAGAGTGTATAAACTAATTTAAAAAGTAAATAGAAAAATTGTTTCTTTTCTTTCTCCCCGAAAAATGTTGTGACCATTCTAATGAATGAGATAGTTACTGGGTAGTATAAAAGGATGTTTTCCCGCACACTCACTGAAATAAATTAACAGTTAAAAGAGTGTTTATTATGTGGTGTCGGGTGGTGGGAGCATCCAGCACAATTGCCCTTTTAACACTACCACCATGAAAGGTCTTATGTCAGACCAACCCTCCCTCTGTGAGAAGGTGTGGCTTCCTCAGTATCTCATCATTGACACTGAAAGCATCAGCCAGAAGGATGCTTGATAGAGTGTTAGGTGCTCCCTCTTTTCAGGGACAAGCATGTTGGCTTCACAGATTAGGGAGCAAGGAACCAGGCTTAAGTACCTGAACGCAAATCCCCTTTCTGGTAACATATCATGTGCTGAAAGAATTTCTGTGTTAAATCCAAATTGGTCTTCGCTACGAAACATTCTTAGACCCTTTATTATCTGTTGCTATCTTTAAATTGTGTATATTTTGCGTAATCTTCAGAACTGAGAGCAGAACCATCTTCTTTTAAAGCCACCTTATACTTCTGCCGAAAATGACAAATGGAAAATATTTCCAATGCAGAGATACTATGATCTGAAATAATGAATGTAATCTGTGCATTTGACAATTTTCCCAAGATTTTTTATCTGAATGGGGAAATTATATTATCCATGTAATAAAACTGCAAATGTAAATCAAGATTAACAGCTTCAGTGCCAGATGATATACCAGAAAAGCAATTATCAACTTAAAATGATGTGACAACCTGAATTTTCCTGCACAATCTGTTTTTTCATTTCCCTACTAAGTACACATAGACTTTTCCGACTCCACCACAGCTGCAGCAACTTCATGTTTTCAGAGCTATCTGAATAGAAGCTAACACCATGTCTAATTCTCCATTCTTCCGTCCTCACCATACTCATACCCATCTCCTCCAAAACACACACACAGCCATGCTGCAACTTCTGCAGGTACATCTGTGAAACATGCTCTCCTACTGCAGTCAAATTCACCTGGTGCATCCTGCCATGGATGTTTTGGAGAAAATTGCTGTTGGAACACATGTATAGTTTGGTGGCAGCAGAAGGGTTAATTATGAAAATGAAAGGGGTCCTACTGCAGAATCCTTACAGATTTTATTGTTAATGATAGAAAAAGACAGAATGCTCTCTAAACACTATAGGTTACAATTTAAAAATGCATTACCAGTATAGAACCTTGCACCTGTGTGGATTTGGAACGACATCATGAAGAATGCAGCTAAAATTCCATCATGCCTTTTTCTTTTTTCTTTTTAATTCTCCTTCAACAGACCACACCTAACTTCCTGCTAAAGGATCCTGGTTATTGAAGTAAAAACTGGCATTTCCTGTGCAAGAGACTACTAGCTGCTGTAATTGTTACAACCATTAGATGGCATTCATATATGATCACAAGACATTTCTGTAAGATCACAAGACATTTCTGTAAGAAACCAACTGCAGAATTCAACTAGAAACTTTTGATACTCAATCACTTGCTTAACCTGAGGCTTTTGGATTGAAACTCTGGCTTTTACAGAATCTTTCCAGTCTTCATGACTCTCTAAACTCATGCAACATCTGTTGATGCTGAGGTCACAGATATTAAAAGTGCGAAAATTACACTGATCAAAAGAGAGGAGGGATAGAGAAACGGGTGTTGCCCAGGCTGGCTGCAACTACGGCAGTTCTTGAGACCTATGGTAGTCTAGATTAATTGAAAGTAAGGGATACATAATTTTTCTAATGAATTAGATATATTTGATGTCTTTTCAATACAAGCAGCAGAGAAATGCAGCCGTTGGGTGCAAATTGCCGGTAGAGGGTGGCAGGTATGGGAGCTCAGTACTGCACTGAATCTATGTGCAGGTATGCAGCCAGGATTTACAGTGCAAGATGCAGAAGCAGGAACCTCAGAAACTCGACCCCGAGGCAGCCCACTGAGTAATCCCCTTTGGGCCCCACTCCAAATGCTACCTTATTTCCTTTTCCTTTTCTCTCTCCTGCTTTCTCTGGATTTTCTATTCTTAACTATTTTTGTTTTTATTTATTTTTTTCATTTACTCACCTGGCTAGCTATCCTTTCCTTATCTCTTCACCACTATGTTCTATCACTCACTTTTTACACCCATACTTACCCATATCCATTCTCTCTCAAGCACTCATTCATTCGTTCTTTCACTCCATATCCATTTCATTATCCAGCAGCTACCGCTTTTCTCTTGGGTTGTGAAGAGGAGCCCAAAGAACAGTGGACCACTGCAATTTGAGGCTGGAATGGAGAAGGGAGGAGTAAGAAAACCATGAGGCACAGGAAAAGCCCACTCCTGTGACCTTGACAGACGGAGTCAGGAGGGAGGGAAGCATGAAGCCACGCTGCAGCTTTAGGGGAGGAGGATTATGAGACAGAGCCCCAGATTCAGAAGAGATGCCACTCTGGGGGAAAGGGTACAGAGGCTCTAGCAAGAGCCATTTACTCAGGTAGTAGGGAGAAAAGGAGAGAAAGGTGTCCAGAGTTTCAGGAGGAGGAGTGGAAGAAAAATAGCTGTGTGATTTTTTACTGTGGTCCAGAGCCCAAGGGGAGCCACTGCAGTAACTCATGCACTGTGTGCAATCTCATCATCAGAGTATTAGGTAACAAAATAAAATCCCAGAGGGGTCAAGGCTGTGTCATTGTTCAGCACAGCAGTGCTCAGAACGAGGGAAGCTCTCTAGCTAGGCAAGGGTTGATGTGCAGGTGTGGTAGAGGCATACCACCCCAAGCTTAAGACAATTGCTTTAAGTATTCCCCCAGCAGCAGCCCTGTGTGTTCTAGGTCTCAACAAATAACAATGTATCTGTCTTGATTATTTCACTTTGCTTTAGACTACAATTTCCCACCAATACACCTTTAATTATTCTTTAAATACATAATTTAAACCATGCAAATGTACAACTCAAATAGTAACTATCCATAAATACAGTTAATATGCTTAATTCAAAGACATCACACATTAAATACTTTAAGTCATGAGATTTCTACTATAGCGTCTAATGTCATGTGGATTATATACATACAATACATAGATATGTATATGTATACATAAAAGCTCAAATAACCCAAATACCTCAAAAGCTTGCCTAATCCACACAGTTCGGGTAAGAAGTCTGATTCCATCATTATTGTAATGTAAGATAATAAGCACCACAAAACTAAGCAGGAATGCTATTCTCCCTCTGCAAAGGCCATCCTGTATCCTGAAGAACAAAACAACACACATGTACAGAAAGGAGTGATATATACACAATGAAGATATGAGAAAAAAGGGACCAAGCGACACACAGAAGAAGAAAATAGTGAGAGACAAGTAAAAGGACACAGAAATAGCAAGCAAGATGAACAAAATACATTTGCAATACTAGAAAGAAGATGACCGAAAGCCTTGATCCTGCAGTTGACAAGAAAATCAGTAGGGAATACTCATAGCAGTAAACAATCTGATTGGATAATAGACTTTAAAAAGTGTGGATGTTATATTAGTAGTTAATTTGCAAAAGTTGCATAAAAAAGTTGAGATGTGTGATTTTTATTGTACTAACGTAGGGATTTGAGATTCTATGGCACCACAACCCAAGCTCTAACATCTGCATGCATAGGTTAAAAAAGGGGCAGTGGAGACAGAGAGAGAGAAAGAAACAATGGCAAAGTGTGAAGTGAAGTGAAAGGGCACTGTGGAGTGGACAAGAGGGCAGCAAGTACAGCACAATGTATGCTGCACTACAAAGAACTATATAGGGAGTAGAATACATTAGTACAGCCTGGATGTGACAAAGATAGGGATGACCACTGGAAGAGCTGTATCTGAAAATAATGGGCTGACGCTGCAGAGAAGCTGGAGATGGTAATAGCCACCTAATATCTTGATTGAGTTTATAATTAACCATACCTAAGATAGATAAGATCAGCAACAAACAAATGTAGACCTCAATCAAATAAAAAATACAATATAACCTACATGTACAAATTTTTTAAGTATACGTAAAACCACACAAAATGTTAATGGAGAATGAAAAGTTGTTATGATAAGATAGTAGCCAGGCTTGATCACTGTCTCAACATAGGCCTCCAGGTCAAAGGAGCAGCCAATGATGAACTCCATGAACATCTGTCTCACTAGTGATATCTACCCACACTCCCTAAAAAGTGGGCATTTCACATGCAAACTTCTGAAAATGTCCTTAAAATGCTTCTTCTTGACCATAAATATCACTTGTGTTTTGTCTTTTACTCATTCAGAGAAAAAATCATCCCTGTGCTGAGGGCCCACACAAGGGGTAGAATTTAAGTGGAGCATAAGTGATGCTCAGAGCCTTGTGTAGGAGCTCTGCACTGGTGTGAATTTCACCCTCTGATAAGGTAGATTTGAGAGAACCCTGTCATTCTTTTTCTGACATCCTAGGAGCATTCGGCACTCCAGCTAAATTAATCCTGGCTAATGAACCCTCAAGAAAAACAAATTACCAGCTTTTCCCGCAGGGACAGCTAAAAAATAACTACGTCCATTAAATGTAAAAGTGGAGAATTTAAATGCACAATTCAGCAAATTCAAAAATCAATGTTCCTATGAGCACAGCAACCATGTTGCACATAAATTGTAATTCTTACCACCACTGTGCTGTAGTATTTCTCATACACAATTTTTTCTATATTATTAGATACAAATATGAAGCATGTTCAAGGATCCTAGAGTATGTACTATACTGTGCATGCTTTACAGAGTCAATTAAAGTCATTTATATGTAAAGTATAGAATAAACCATATGTTTAAAATGGAATTTCTTCTGTCTTTATTTTTTTTAAGAAAAAATATTTTACTCTTCTGGACTTTGAAGCTTAGATGGCTTCAGAAAACTGGCAAATGTAATTCATTTATCTAACTTTTTGGGTAGAATGGCACAGCCATTTCCCATATCTTAGGAGGTCTACATGAGAGTTCCTCTTTTTCAAATCTTAAAAGCCATGTAGCTAACAAGGAACATCACACTGGTGCTCCCCCTGACAACGTTACAAAATATGTAGTAGATCTACCTGCAGGGTCTCAGCCAACAGTTCCTGTGTGTCCACTTGCTTTGACCAGCACACTTTATAAACAGCCAGATTGCAACCCCTCTTACTCACGTTTGACTGATGGCTCAACAAAGCGAGGGCATCACAATCTGGCCCAATGTGCATGCCCTTCATAGCCCTTTTATACCTTCAGTACACTTTTGATTAAACAATTAAGTTAACCCCATGCACGCATACGCAGTACAGTCTTCATTAGTCAGGCATTTTTAAAGCTTAGAAACATTTTCTAAGCAAAATATACTGTACATATATAGTGTGAGATTTTGAAAGGATCAAAACTTGGTCAAATCAAAACCATATATTATCAGAACACATTAAGAAACTTCTCCCCAATGAAGTCTATTTCCATGTCAAATTTCAGTTTTTTACCTTCAGCTGTTTCTTTAAAACATAGTCATTTTTTTTACATTGGGAAAAGTACATATATTTCTAACACTCTCTCATATTTAAAATGGCTGAACAGTTTTTACTTAAACTTTCCAAACATTCGCCTTTAAGAAGAGTGAAAGTGTGGCCAATTTCAATTCCAGAAGTAAAAGCTCCACAAAATTACGTGCAACTGAAATAGGGTATGGCATGAAAATAATTATGCAACTTTAACCAAAGTGTAGGGTCACTGCAGTTCCTACTATAATTTACAATGCAGCATGTTAATGTTACTCTAAAAACCTTAATCTTCAAAATGCCTGAGTTTTGTGTGTTTAAATTCTCAACCTTAATCTTGCATTGACAGTTTGTTTTTTTACTTAATTTTCTCATTCCTCATTCTTAAAAGAGAAAAAAAAATCAAAAAAGTAGAAGAAGGAATGAGAATTTTTAATTATGTTCCCTTCGTATGTTAGATATTCAGTCAAATACACTGACACCTTAAGGAAGTGCTACAATCTCTTCCTTTACATACTGTGACGAGCATGTGTTGCATTCAGAAACTAGGTGTGGCTGGTATTACAGGTTTGTCACATTACAGGTGGCTCACAGGACAGCCCAGAAAAGAGGAGGAATTGAAGGAACGGGGTGAGCCTCTGGGGGGTTTATGCTTCTGACAGAGTTTTGAGGAAGATGGGAGATAGATTGCAAGCTTGTCAAACGTGGTTGGAGGGTGAGATCAGAGGGGGGTCATGAGTCTGGAACACGAACAAACAAAGGGTTGGAGACTTGTCACAGGCCACCTGCAAATGGGATTATGACCATATTATGGGTGTCTAATTCTACGCACAAACTTCCATGTTCTGTTCTCACCTCAGGGTGTGCTGGCCTGGGGTGGGAGAGCCTTGGTGGGTTGTGGGGGATAAGGTCAGGCCTGAAACAGGCTCCCAGCACATTCTGTCACAGCTTCACTTTACTCCCTTTGGCCTCTCTCATCCCCCCTCTCCCGGGTGTTGCCCACGCAACCTGTTGTCTTCTCCTTCTCTTCCATGCTGCCATCTAAGGAGCAGATGGAACAGACAGTAAAGGACAGAGTTGCTCTGCCTTCATGGCCAGCATCTGGCTCCACAGTGATCCACTGTGGCCAGGAAGAATAATTGCAGGAAAAATTCTGTTCAGTCCCTGTAACCCCACTGCATGCATGAGATCCCAGCAGTGCACTGTATGAGAGAATGCATAACACTTGGCATCCCTGCCTAAGGGAGGGAAGTTGGAAGCTGGGAAGCTATTTTTTGAGGAAAGCCAGGGATCAGGTCAGCCCGTGGCATGAGTTACAACAGCCTCGGGATTGCTGTTACATTGGGTGCAATGGTCCCTAAGGGGACCAGGATCACCATTGGCCCTCTAAGTATCCTTTATGCCAGGCAGGTGGCCTCCAGCAGGAGCAGGTGGCATATGGCCAACTCTAGGCTAGGTGGAGGACTTTACTAAGTAAGGAAAATACCAAATTACCCTGTAAGGAAAGTTTAATGGCCTCAATTGCAAGAGTTATTTTAGCGCTATGTATGCCAGGTTCCTGTTACTACAGCATTAAGAAAATAACCCAATTTACCGAAATTAAACAAGGCTAGATGCCTGTTATGAATTCTTGCATCAGATAAGTGTATTTCACTATTATGGTTACAGAAACAAGTGTCTAAAACAATGTGGTGAAAAGAAGAAAAGAACCAGAAAAAACAAAGGTAAAATCTGTATGGGTTTAAAGACTAAACTATTTGAGGAAAGGCAGACCAAGTGGAATAAACTGATAAAAGTGTATTACTACAACAGCCATATTATAACAAGTACTGTCTCATCTCTGGTTATCCTTTATCTTGTATATCTGGCACCCTCACTTTTATCATTTACATAAGAAACCGTCTTTTTCTGTCAACAATTCTATTTATCTTTAGTTCAAAGTCAGTAAACAAAAAGAGGCTGCACAGAACCCCGCCAATCAGGAAAGGGCTCACTGGGAGAGCCAATCAGGAGAAGGCTTACTGGAGCAGCCCATATATATAAAGGGCTGCTCAGGTGAGCAAAAGGCAAGCCTCCCTGGAGGGCAAGGGGGAAGGACTGTCTGCCAAGGGGCGGGGCGGGGCGGGGCGGGGCACGGCACGGCACGGCACGGCAATGGAGCAATAGGGGAACTCTTGGCTGATGATGACTAGACTGAGGCCCTAAAGCAAGGGCAGGGAAGGTGCTAGGGCTGGGGGAAGTGGCCCAGGGAAAGTAGGCAATGTGAATAGGAGGAGGGGCAGTAAGTGTCTACCAGCTATAAGGTCCTTGCCCCACCCCCCCTCCACACACACTCTTTCCCCCTACTTGCCAATGAGGAGAATGGCCTAAATCCAGACTGCATTTTGGCCCTGAAGCCAGGGGCTAGACTAGAGATTGCAGTTGGCCGCTGAGGCAAGTGGAAGGACTGAAGTCCGGGAGTCACATGGGTCGAGATGGTGGAGGAAGTGGAATTAATGGTGAGTGAGACACTGCTACTAAAAGGTGCCCTGGTGGTCCAAGAGAGCAAATTCCCAGCATGACCAGTAGGAGGTGAGTCAGCAAGGCTACAAAAGTCCTTTGGTTTCTGCATAGCCTGAGCAGAGTGAGGCTATGCTGAGTCCTTGTGCAGTTAATAAAATGTGATGTGACTTCTCTCCTGCCAAACCTGACTCCTGAATGCTTATTTAAACATTACTGTTACAAACATATGAAGGTATTTAGGATTGAAGCCCCATATCAGTCTTAACTATAGCACAGTTACAAGAAATTCCACCGTGAATAATTTTTATCTTTTGGGAACAAGGGTATTATGCAGATATAAGATTTTAATATCATTGTAACACCCAATCAGTGGTTCTGGGCAACTAACATTAATCATAGTTCTGGTCTGAAAAGTGACTGTGATGTTGTGTAGTTACACATTTTTTATGTCACACTGATTTTTAGATCACTACTGCTCAGTTTACAAGTAAAATTATACATGAACATAAGAATGGACATACTGGTCAGACCAACGGTCCATCTAGCGCAATATTCTGTCTTCTGACGGTGGCCCGTGCCAGATGCTTCAGAGCAAATGAACAGAACAGCGCAATGTATCAAGTGATCCATCCCGTCATCCAGTCCCAGCTTCTGGCAGTCAGTGGTTTAGGGACACCTGGAGCATGGGATTGCATTCGATCATCTTGGCTAATAGCCATTGATATCTCTGTCCTCCATTAACTTATCTAATTCTTTCCTGAACCCAGTTATACTTCTGGCCTTCACAACATCCCGAGGCAACCAGTTCCACAGCTTGACTCTACATTGTGTGAAGAGGTACTTACTTATGTTTGTTTTAATTCCTAATGCCTATTAATTTCATTGGGTTACCCCTGGTTCTTGTATTATGTGAAGGAGTAAATAACCGCTATCATATCCCCTGCTTATTCATCTCTTTTCTAAGATGGACAGTCCCAGTCTTTTAAATCTCTCCTCATACGGAAGCTGTTCCATATTCCTAATCACTTTTTTTCTCTGTACTTTTTTTTCAATTCTGATATCTTCTTTGAGATGGGGCAACCAAAACTACATGCAGTATTCAAGTTGTGGGTGTACTATGGATTTAGATAGAGGCATTATGATATTTACTGTCTTATTACCTATCCCTTTTCTAATGATTCCTAACATTCTGTTAGCTTTTTTGACTGCCACTGCACATTGAACAGGTGTTTTCAAAAAACTATCCATAATGACTCCAACATCTCTTTCTTGAGTGGTAACAGCTAACTTATGCCCCATCATTTTGTATATATAGTTGGGATTATGTTTTCCAATGTACATTACTTCACATTCATCTACATTAAATTTCATCTGCCATTTTCTTGCCCAGTCACCCAGTTTTATGAGATCTCTTTGTAACTCTTCAGTCAGCTTTTGACTTAACTGTCTTGAGTAATTTTTTATTATCTGCAAAATTTGTACCTCACTGTTTACCCATTCTTCTAAATCATTTATGAATATGTTGAACAGCATAGGTCCCAGTACAGATCTTTGGGGAACCCTGCTTTTTACCCCTCTCCACTGTGAAAACTTACCATTTATTTCTACCCTGTTTTCTATCTTTTTAACCAGCTACTGATCCACGAGAAGACATTGTCTCTTATCCCATGACTGCCTACTTTGCTTAAGAGCCTTTGGTGAGGGACCTTGACAAAGGCTTTCTGAAAGTTCAAGTACACTATATCCTTTGGATCACCCTTATCCTCATTTGTTGACTCCCTCATGATTTCCCTTTACAAAAGCTGTGGTGGCTCTTCCTTGACATATCATGTCCATCTATGTATCTGATAATTCTGTTCTTTACTATAGTTTCCACCAGTTTGCCTGGTACTGAAGTTAGGCTCACAGGTCTGTAATTGCAAGGATAGCCTCTTCAGCCTTTTTCAAAAATCGGCATCACATTAGCTATCTCCAAGTCATCTGGTAGAGAGACTGATTTAAGCAATAGGTTACATACCACAGTTAGCAGTTCTGCAATTTCATTTTCTGCAATTTGAGTTTCTTCAGAACTCTTGGGTGAATACCATCTGGTCCTGGTGACTTATTACTGTTTAATTTATCCATTTGTTCCAAAACCAAATCTACTGAAACCTCAATCTAGGTCAGTTCCTCAATTTGGAAGAGAAAGAATGGTTAAAAAGAATGTTTCAGGTGTGGGAATCTTCCTCACATCCTCTGCAGGGAAAGCCAATGCAAAGAATTAATTTAGCTTTTGTGCATCACCTTGTTTTCCTTGAGTGCTCCTTTAGCACCTCTATCGTCCAGCGGCCCCACTGATTGTTTGAAAGGCTTCCTGATTCAGGTGTCCTTAAACATTTTTTTTTGCTGTTAGTTTGTGTCTTTTGCTAGTAGCTCTTCAAATTCTTTTTTTAACCTACCTAACTTGACTTGACAGAGTTTATGTTCCTGTCTGTTTTCCTCCATAGAATCAGATTTCCAATTTTTCAAAGATGTCTTTTTGTCTCTAACCCCCTCTTTTACTCTGTTTTGTCATGGCGGCATTGTTTTTGTTCTCTTACTGGTATTTTTAATTATTATTTTCGGTATACATGTAGTTTGAACCTCTATTATGTTTTTAAAAGGTTTCCATGCAGCTTGCAGGTATTTCACTCCTGTGACTGTTCTTTTTAATTTGTGTTTAACCCGTCTCCTCGTTTTTGTGTAGTTCCCCTTTTTGAAGTTAAATGGTATTGTGGTGAATTTCATTGGTATTTTTCCCCCTACAAGGGTGTTCAATTTAATTACATTATGGTCATCATTCCTGAGTGGTTCAACTGTACACCTCTTGGATGAGATCCTGTGCACCACAACGTACAAAATCAAGAATTGCCTCTTTCCTTGTGGGTTCCAGCGCTAGCTGCTCCAAGAAGCAGTCATTAATGGCACCTAGAAATTTTAACTCTGCATCCCATCCTGAGACGACATGTTGCCAGTCAATATGGGGATAGTTGAAATTCCCCATTTTTATTGGGTTTTCTATTTTTGTAGTTCTCTAATCAAACTGAGCATTTCACAATCATCACCATCCTGGTCAGGTGGTCGGTAATATATTCCTACTGCTATATTCTTATTATTCAAGTATGGAATTTCTATCCATAGTGATTCTATGATACTGTTTGATTCATTGAAGATTTTATTACATCTGTCCTTATGCCTTCTTTCACATCACTGCCACTCCCCCACCAGCACGACCTACTCTGTCATTCTTATATATTTTGTACCCTGGTAATACCATGTCCCATTGATGTTCCTCATTCCACCAAGATTCTGTAATACCTGTTATATCAATATCCTCATTTAATACCAGGCACTCAAGTTTTCCCATCTTAGAATTTAGACTTCTCGCATGTGTATACAAGCACTTATAAAATTTGTCAATATTTAGTTGTTTGCTTTCCTGGGATGTAATTGAATGGGACTCTCTTTCATTTGACTAGTTCCCTTCAGTTCCTACCTGTACTTTATCAATTTCTATCCTCTCCTTTTTACTAGGATATAGAGTATCCTTTTAATAAATCCTCCGCTAAGGGATGTGTCTGTCTGAATCATGTGCTCCTCTGTACCTCTTCCCTCCCCTGCCCCTTAGTTTAAAAACTCCTCTACGATTATTTTTAATAAGTGTAATATAATATATGCAAGCTTAATGTGGGATCTGAAAGTGAATCTATATTCTCCCTCGCTCATACATCATCACTAGCATTAAAGATCCTGCAGGACCCCTCACTCAAAATGACCTGCTGCAAGTAACCTTTCTTTTAAACCAGAGGATTTTAGACATGAGTGTTATAGCTGATAGTAACTGTTGTTATATCAGATGGTAAGGGAGGCAGGTTACCAGGACACAAAACATTTAAGGGATTAAATGTCAAACCTAACACCTTAAAATACACCAAAATCAGCTAGAAGCAAGTGCAGCTCATAGAACACAAGTGTAAAGCACTGTTGCAAAGCATCACTATGCAAGTGGATTGCTGCATTCGCTGCCATTTCTGAATGGTCTCAGGTACAGCACCAACTCCATCTGTCCAGTATATCATTTCCATTCATGATATCTGAGTATGGGACTAACAGAAGGAAATGGACAGTTTGGTGGTAATTGAACTGAGGATGATAGATGAGAAGTTGTCTAGAAGAAAATGTAAGGAGAACTACTCCCCTATTAAAACAAGTGGATTTGCAATGGCGGTTCTGTTTCTTTACGCCTGCTCTGAGAAAGGGGCCCTGTGACAGCCAGGCTGCATAGAAAAGGGAGTGGAAAAAGGTTGCCTAGCAACTGGTCCTGGAAGCTGCAGCAGGAGAGTTGTGACCTGGCAGTAGATGAGCAGCATGAGAGGGAGGAGGAAACGGGGGATTTTCCACAGCCACCATAAAATTGAGGAAACTTTAGAATTAAAACCATTCTCCAGGCAGAAGGTTTTTCAAAAGGAAAAACCTCCTCCTCCTGCTTCAACAGAAACTAACCAAAATCAAGGGGAAGAAACAGAACTAAAGGAAAATAGCAGCTACTAAGTATTCAAAATAAAGGAGTAAATCCGAGAGGGGCAGAGTCAGCCCCTGAGTCGGGCCATGGAGGCTGTGAAAATACGGCAGTTCTGCTGTGCAAAGGGGTGGGTCATCATTAGGAAAATGGTACAAGGATGGCCAAACCCTGCAGGAGCCCATAGGAGTTGAACCACAGCAGATGCTGTATCACTGATATTCAGTCCTCCCATTTTGGGGACTATTCGGCTGCAGTAACTGCTACATACTGTCTCTGTAGCTGTGGAGTGTGGGCAGGATTTCTACCGATCACTCGTTCTCCCAATGAATGGACTAGCTATTCAAGTTGGATTTATCCCATTGTGAAGAGAGTTGAAGGGACACCATCAATTTAAAAATTATTTTTGTCAAAGGTTTTACCCCATTTTAACAAGTAACACCTTAAATAACTATAATTAAGCCTTCAAGTCTGTCACAGAAGTCACGGATTCTATGACTTTCCTTGACTTCTGTAGTGGCCACTGCTGGCTCAGGGGTTGCCCACAGCAGTTGGGGTGTGTGGGAGGGGGCTCGGGGAAGGGAGTTGGGAGGTGTGGGGGGCCACTTACCTCAGGTTGGGGGCTCCCTGGCTCCCACTGGCATGGCCCTGCAGCTCCTAGGTGGCAGGCTTCACGCACTGCTGGTAGGCCCCGCCCCTGCAGCTCCCATTGGCTGTGGTTCCTGGCCAATGGGAGCTGCGCAGCCGGCGCTTGTGGCAGGAGCAGTAGGCAGAGCCCTCTGGCTCCTCTGCTGTTCAGAAGCTGCAGGGACATGCTGAGCCGGGTAGGAGGCCTGCCAGTAGGGTGATCAGGCAGCAAGTGTGAAAAATTGGGACCAGGGTGGGGGGGTGGGGGGTAATAGGAGCCTATATAAGAAAAAGACCCAAATATCGGGACTATCCCTATAAAATCGGGACATCTGGTCACCCTACCTACCAGCCCCGCCAACTCTCCCCCCCAGCACCAACGGGGTTCCAGGCCACCTCCCCCAGCACAGCAGCCACAGCACCTCTGCCCCCCCCGAGCACCTGTTCCTCCCGCCCACGTTTTAGTTAGGGGTATATAGTAAAAGTCATGGATAGGTCACAGGCCGTGAATTTTTGTTTACTGCCTGTGACCTGTCTATGACTTTTACTAAAAATACCCATGGCTAAAACGGAGCCTTAACTATAATTGAAAGAGCTTAGAGAATAAAATGTTTCACGTTTTTCAGTTCGTTCACTTCGTGCATTTGACAGCACTAAGCATATCCTCATTTAAACTGTTTCCCCTCTCATCACTTAGTATCCCTTGTTGCTTGTGTGGTCTTTAAACCACAATGTGGGATAGAAAGGCATTTTTAGAAACAGAAGAATGTAACTGTAAAACTAGAGAAACTGGAAAAGGGGACTTGAGGGAGGTGCAATACTAAAAATATTTGTAATTAATTTTTAAGGACTGTCTTGATTTCAAGTGTTCCTTTAAGAGACGATTGGACTTTAGTGAGTGACAAGGACATGTTGCGGGTGAGGGGGGCATATGTGTGGGTGTGTATGGGTGTGTGTGTGAGAGAGAGAGCTAATTTTAACTCAAATTTTAAAACATTTACGAAGTAAAAAAGGAATCCTTGTGTAAATACAGTGCTACACTTTGAAAAATGCTTCTTGTAGGCACATAATTCTAACAGTTTATTGGTCTCATGAAGCACTTGCTGTTGAGTTAGGAACTCAATGAACATATGGAAAGCACAAGCATCCTACATGGAGGAAACTGACTTTTCATAGACACGAAATGAAAATTTCCCTCAGGAGCCAAGCTGCCACTGACAGGTTCCTTGCAGCTGCACAGTACCAGCTGCTGAAAGGATGCTGCAGGAGTTAATTCTGCTTGGAGTAACATTAACTCCCACTGGGATATATGTCAGGCTCAGAGGGCAGAATATCGTAAGTCACGTTTCCCAGTTCTTTCCCTATCAGCCCTGCATAGTCCATGCCTGTGGAACCTCTGCCCCTATGGAGCTGCAGCAGAAGGGGCTTCCATGGGCTCAAGAGCAAGCAGAGGTGGAGGAGCTTGTGTTCCCCTATATGCCCCCTGCCCAGGTATGCTCAACCTGGTCCCTTCTGCTCATGTTACTGAAGGGAAAAAATTGGTCTTTTATCAGGGACTTGCTGGTTATCATATCTATTTCCTGATTCTAGCAGGTGGAAGCAACCTGGCTATAGTCATGCAGGTAGTTAAGTTCCAGCAAGGTAAATTAGTGATTCAAAATAGGGCAGTATTTATTTGTAAACATTTTTTGAGGTTTCTTTCTTTGTATGTAGTCTTACAAAGTTTTTAGGGGTAGCAGTTCCTACAGTGCCCCTCAGCAAGATGCAGCACATAGTTCAGTGTGCAGATGGGTCCACAGCCCAGCTGCTAGATATTTGTACTCATGTTATGTGATATTATTGATTATAAGCAGGGCTGGTAGCTCTGCATATCATTAGTTGCCAGATGCTTCCCCTTGTAAGACATGGATTTCAGCTGGATAGAGTAGCCAAACTTTAACTGTTTGGGTTGAACTTTTCCATGCTGGATAACTGATTCAGGTTGAATATTTTTTGAAAATTTCAGCCAAAACAGTTCAGCTGTTTCTGAGAACGAGGCTAGGGAAAGATTTGTTTTGCTCATGCTGAGCTCTAGAGCTGAGATTTGAAATTTGGCACGCTTGTAGCCTTTGTGTCAGGAAGTGGCTTTTGCTAGACCAATGAAAATTTGCCCAAATGAGACCAAGTTATAAGTAAGGCTATGATTTTGTCACAGAGGTCGCAGAATTCACGGAATCTGAGACTTCCAAAAACCTCCATGATTTCAGCCCAAAGGCAGCTGGGAGCTGCAGGGTCCTGCCGCCGCCGCCGCCCAGCTCCCAGACACTGTGGGAGGCAGGGATACCCCACAGCTTCTGGGCAGGGGGCGCCCCGCAGTGGCTGGCCACCCCGGTGGGGGTACACACAGCTCTTGGTTATTGTGGGGCATAGCTCCTGGCTGCTGCGGGTGGCAGGGTATCCCCCGCAGCTCCCTGCCACCACAAGTGGCAGTGGCAACCTGGAGAACCCTAAAAATAGCCATGACAAAATCTTCATCTAAGACAAAAGCTTAGTTATAAGCCTTTAACAAACTGAAGTTTGCACATGCTCAGTATATACACGCTAGAACTTCGCAGTTAAAAACTCTGAAGCTGCTGTCTGCACCCAGTATGCTCTAGCTCAGAGCTGAGCAGAATTTTTCCTGTAATTGCAGCTCTGGGCTGCTGTGGGTCATCATTCTGGGTCTGGGCACGGGCACCTGAACTGAGAGCAAGAAGGCTTCCTCTCTTTTGTTCTCAATGACCCTCCCCCACCCCCTTGGTGGCACCCAGAGCATGGAAGAGGAAGCTGTGTGATTCAAAAGCAGAGGAGACAAGGGCTAGACCTGGAGTGGGGATCAGATTGCAACAAAGAGACTGTGTGGGGATAAGGACACAGGACTGGGATTGGAAACTAGCAGGGGGGGGAGGGAAATAGGGACAGGGTTTGAGGTGGGAGGAGACTGGGATCTGCAGGGAGTGGAGGATTCATAGATTTTACCATTAGATCACCCAGCCTGCCCTCAGAGAAGAGCTGGACTGACCAGGCAAGGAGACTGTGAGCAAGCAAGGGAAACAAGGGGTGGAGGGGGAATGGGAGGCAGTGCAGGGGTGCGGGGAGATGGAGATCAGATGAGGAGCCAGAAGGGAAGACTGGGACTGACAGGGCAAAGAAATTGGGATAAAGAGCCAAGGCAGGGAGGAGATTGGGACTGGGAGACACAGGAGATGGGGAACATAGCTGCAGCAGAAAAAGAAGCAGATCAGATGAGGAGCGGGGGACGGACGGACTGGGACTGGCTGGGTAAGGAGATTGGGACTGACAGTGGGCTTCAGCGAGGAAGACTAGGACTGGGAGAAAGGGCACAGATTGGAGGGAGTGGGGCTGAAGGGGCCAGGTTAGTTGGGAGCAGGCAGAAGAGTCTGTACTTATTAGAGCACACTCTCCTCCAGAACTTGGAATGGAACCCATGATTTCTGACTCGCACCATTCCTCTGCTGTCAGCAAATATCTGAAACCCATTGGTAAAGTGTCTCATCCCCTTTCAGTGCTGGTCCACATAGAGGATGATAACCTACTACTGTTATCAGTTATTCAGATAGCTCAAATGTCAGAGGTCTGTGCAGTGAAGCCAAAGCTTCCAACTCTGCTGATGACCCATGTGGGTGTCAATATGATGCCACATAATGGAATTTCTGTTCTTTCAGTTTGCTTTTTTAAAAACCTAAGAAACTAGACACATGTATGTATAGGACGGATCTGCTCTGGAAATGAATCAAGGTATTGTCTGTAGGACCCTTACCTCATTTGTTGCAGAAGTTAGAAAGTTTGCTGGGAATGATGCAGGGGATTGCAGGAAGAGAAAGGAGGTTCTCATGATTAAAGCAGATGCACGTTGTTCTGGAGAACTGGATTCTCTTCCTGCTTCTGCCACAGAATTCCTATGTGCTGTAGGTTACTAACTTAAACCAAACTTTTCAGAGGTGGTCATTAATTATGTTTTCCTCATTTCCTGGGTGCCTGATTGAGGTTACATAGGCAAGTTTAATTCTGGCATTTCCTAACTTTTTCTTTTAATGTAGTTTTTGTGTGTGTAATATTTATATAACACTTTGTCTCCAAAGCTCTTTATTAAACACTAGCCAGTTAATTCTCAAAACTCATTGCTTGGTATCATTACCCGCATTTTAAAGAGCGGGAAATGGAACCACACAGAAGGTGTATAATTGGCCCAAAGACCCACAATGGCAGAGCTAGGATCAGAACTCAGGAATTCCTGATATACTGCTTCTTATGGCAATAATTTTTTACAATGGCAAACTACTAAACCATGAGCACCTCTACATTAGTGTGATCAGGCCTGTCAAGTGAACATTTCACAATGTCATTTTGTGAAACAGAACACAGGCTCAAAATTCTCTACTTTTTCTAAATTGTTTCTAATTTTTCATCTAAAATAACAGATTAGGCCAAACAGCGTGGAAACAGCCCCTGGTGCTGAATGGCCAGCCCAGTGATCTGTGTAGGCCAGAGCTGTTTGATCATTTCACGTTTCCCTACGTTGGACAGGCTGCTATACTGAGAGAACCTGGAGCTGTGGCATCACAACAGACTATTTTGCTCCCTTGGAAAAGCAGGTTTCAGCAGTGCTCCCTTGTGACTTGACCAGCATGTTTGTTTCACTGGGTAATGAAAAGATCAGTAAGATGCACAGCATTAAGAAGCATTAAGCAGCTCCCTATTGTGTTTGGGTTTTTTATCTGAAAGAAAATTGAGTAGTTAATTGGCCCACAATTAAATAGAAATGCCATTTTAAAAAAATTGCAACAGCTGGCCAGGCTCAGCTTCCACTTGCGTTATACATTTCTGGGATGACTTAAAACTTTATAATAGAGAGCGATTAATTGGGAGCATTGTGAGCAGCATAAAACATGTTTATAGCTCAAGTTATCCTAAGGGACAAAGTGCATACGGCAGACATAGGTGGCTGAGGGAGGGCAGAAAGGTGATTATCACTATTCCACGGAGAAAACTAGCTAGAACTTAGGGGTAGCAAAATGTTATCCAAAGGGGCATGAGTCTGCTGTAAACAGGAGTTATAGCTGTGCTGACTGATTGAGGTCTGTGAGTCCTACTATGTGAATAAATTCCCAGTCAGCTTTAGATTGTGTGCTTAGCTGCTTTTACATTTTAAAACTAAGATTTAATACATTATACATTTTAAATACTTTTGAACATATTAATATATATAAATTCGCAGGTTATTGAAATTAACAAGAACTCTTTTTCCAAGTGCTAACAGATCAGGATTCTTGTCATCTCAAGCTTAAAAATGGAACAGGAATGACTGTGGAAGAGTGGCATGATATTAACACACCTACAGTAGCACCCTTAGGGGGCCACCAAACAAAACATGGGAGCTGGAATGTTTCCACCATTGCAGCCCTAATTTTGGACAGGCTAGTATTTTGTTCAGTTTCACAGGGACTAAAAAAAATTAAAAAATTAAGGGAATTAAATTGGTAGTCTGTCAACCATTAAAGTATCACTTTAAACCCACAAGTTAAAGGAAATTGACTGTTCAGAATCATCTACCAAAATCTAGTCCAAACTAAAGTGCAATTGCACCCACTGTGACTTGGTGATTTGGGGCTAGATCTGTTGACTTCAATGTAGTAATGTCAATTTATACTTGCTGAGAATCTGGCCTTTGCATCTTAACTGTGAATTTCCTTTCTTTTGGCGTTCCATTTTGCTCAGTTGTGCCTAACCCTGTGCAAAGCAAGGGAGTGGAGGCAAGAAGCCTCCCCGGAGGGATGGCTCACTCTCCTCCGAACTAGCAGCAAAACTGGCCCTTTTAAGAGGGAAAACACATTCCCCTATCATCCCTCTTTCACAACATCTCCTGGAGGCACTGTGCTGCCCTGCAGTGCACCAATGCCAGGAGCAACACACCCCTGCACTACCAACAACGTTCAATTGTAGCTATAAACCAAATAGAGCTTTTAATATTTTGTTAACACCCTTTCCTGTCTTATCAACTGAATTTCTGTTCTTCCTAATGTTTTACAGTTTTTACACGTTATTACACTTCTTCCTCCCTCTCATACTCCCCTGCACTGGATTACTCTCACCTTTTATATTTCCTTTTCCATATTCTGATCCTATTTTGTCTGTCTTTTCCTTTGATTCCCACCCTATTTATTATCCATTCTTTTCTTTCTCTTTTATCATGGTTTCTGCGTGAAATATTCAGTATCTGTCAGAGCCCTAAATACCTCCCCATCTCTCTCATGTTTTTCATACTAGCATCCTCAAGTTTCTGCATCACATCCACCATCTTTCTCAAAAAGGACAGGATGTGATTCTCTTGAGAATGTGTGAACCGCTACTCTTTAATTTGCAAGAGAGAACTTCGCTGAGAAAGGCACAATAGCCCCTCCCCCAAGTTTGGGTGTGTTCCCACCCTCTGCCAACCCAAGGAGCAAGATATAAGCCTCAATTTGCATCCAACTCTTCCACACAGAATTAGAGATCATCATCTTTATGCCTTCAAGCAAGCTCTCATATTTAATTATTTTTTCTGATGCCTACTGGTGAAGTAGAGTAACAGATTGTCACTGTATCATTGCTGACCAGCCTTCACTTTGGCTTAGAGAACCAAGGCTTTGCTTCAGGTAATCAGAAATCATCTAATTAATAAAATATACAGTTGGGAAAAGTACAAGTAAGATCTTATTACAGTCACAAATGTTGTGTATGCCCTTGGAGCACTTTAAATGTTACACTGAAAAATTCTGTATTGGAAAAAATTCATCTGGGAGGATAAATGTTGGATATTTTCTGTAACTGTTGTACGTGGATGTCCTGAAAATCCACAAATGCTAAGTCTCCTAACTAGTTAAAGTGTGATTTTATTAAAAAGTGACTTTGAGGTTCCATTTATTACTGTTTTCTTATCAAATTTGCTCTGTTTACAATAAAGAATTATTTTTTCTACCTGCCGCCCCTGCAAACTCACCCTGGCCTCTACCAGTAAAGCTGGATACTTTCCATTTCAAATTACGGTAGGCCCTCAACTAATCCTGTGCCACCCCACTGTCTTCAGATTACGTTCTCAGTGTTGTTGTAGTATTATTGTTATTTATATTATGGTAGGACCTGGAGGCCCAGTCACAATTGGCCTCAGTCAATTCTTCTGTGTTAAGTGCCAGGGAATGGGGGTGGGCAGAAGCTCCTGCAAATGGGAGTGGGTAGGAGAGGGAGCAAAGGGAGGTACTGAGAGTCGGTGGGATACTGAGAGCGGGGTAGCCTGCTCAAGACTGGCTCCTGGGGTTTCCTACTTGCTCCTGAGACCATTCCAGCCCCTATGCATCCCAACCCCTGCTCCCAGCCCAGTTCCAGGCCCTGTGACAGCTGCTCCAGCCTCTTTGGGACCCATGTGCACCTCTGCCCCAGGGATATGCTTGAGTTTATGGGAGCATAATATTTCCATTGTAGGGGCACATACAAAATGGCTAGGAAATAAGATTTTAATTTCAGACTTCGAAAAGAGTATCACAAACAATTAAACTCTAAAAAACAGATAAGAACAGAGAACACTGGTCATTGCCTCTCTGGGGTTAAAAAAGCAAAAATATAGCCACTCTGTCCTTACTTTACCCCATTGTGTGTAGGTACTTGCAATCAGAATACCTTTTGGTCTGTGATCTTACCAAGTACAAAGAGGTGAGTTTAGGGCAGATTTTATTTGCTTTTGACAGTTTGTGTCAGACCCTTAGTTTCAGAATGAGGCATTTGTATTCGTCACTAAGCGTCAAATCCTGCTCACCATTGTGGAATTGGACTGAGGGGGGCCAAAAGAAATGGTATAGGGATCCTCTTATATACAGTACGTGCGTACACACAGACAGCACAGATATCTCTGCCTCACACTGAAGGCTCAGTCCTGCAAGATACTCAGCATTTCACAAGATTAAGTCCCAGAAGTGGAGTGCAGCTTCAGTATTGGCCAGTGCTCGTTGGCTTGAGGGGATATTGTTATCTGGCTGGAGGCACAGTTAGGTCTCCAGTCTGCTATCTTAAACATGGAGATCACCAGCACATGTCAATGTAACATGGAGTATACTGTACCCACTCCAAGGATTACAGAGTTACCTCTCCAGTGTGCATCTCAGGAGCTCACTGGAGAATTCTTCCTGAGGTCTCTAGCTTCAGGCTCCTCCATACTGCCCTTCAATACACCACCAGAATGTAGGGCAGAATCTTAACCTTAGCTATCATTAACCAAATAACTAACTAACACCTGCAATATAATTTGAATTTCAGTTTATCCTTCCTATCACAACCAAGATAAAATCACTAAAACATTGTTTGTCTTAAATATAAGAAAGTTTAAAGATCAATCGGCTTTGAAGATGTCACCATGACAGCGTGATGATCTGCAACAGGAGTGGCAGAATCAGCCTTCTGATTAGAATGTACAGAAAATCTAAATGTTTCTAACCTGTTGCTAAAGTCAATTCCATATATATACACACATATACACATACTTAAAACAACTTAGAAACTTTGATTTCCAGTACTTTCTGGGGAAAGTCAGTCCTCTCATTTGTACTTTGCATGTGCTGATAAAATCAGTCAACTGTCTGTTTTCACTAGGACTCTCCATTAAGAACTCAGAAACAAGGGTGATAGACATTATAGAAAAACCTACCAAAGTTTCATAAAGGATAGATTAACTGAATGGAGATACTTAAACTGTGACAGGCATTTCTGAAATCTCTTTTCAAAATTTCATTTTTAAATTTGTGGTAAGTGGGTGGAGCTGACAAATACCTATAATTAAGGCTGCCTAACATGTTTCATTATAAGACTCTGTTTTTAATTCCATATAACTTTGCCAAATTTTAACTGTTGGAGGTTAAATTTTTCATGCTTGGTACCTGCTTCAGGCTGAAATACTTTGGAAATTTTCATTAAAAATGGTTCACCATTTCTGAAAATAATGTTAGAGAAAAATATTTTTGAGGGGGCAATGCAATATTGCCAACTCTCATGATTTTGTCAGGCGTCTACAGTGGTATTTATTGTTCTTTCTTTCAACTTCAGCTCCTGGAATCACATAATTACATGACAATTTCAGCTTTCACATTTTTTGAAAAAGTAAATTTCTAGTCTTCATGGCTGTGAAGAAAAGCTTGTGAACATCATCCAAGTATAACCTACGAACCCCAAATGAATTAATATTTCAAAAAGCATAATGATTTTTAAGCCAATGATTTGAGGCCTGAGTAATGATTTTTGAATGCTTGGAGTTGGCAATGCTGCAGTGTTAAAATAATTCTTAAAATGAGTTCACTGAGAAGCTCTAGTGCCTCTATACTTTGGAGCAGCAACATGATATTTTGCAGGGGGTGTTCTGGGGTCAGAGAAGTGCGTTTTGCTGTCCCTGTGAAAATCCACTTGAGTTTGGCCAGGTCATAAGCCTCTACAACATTTTTTACACATGCTCAGTAGAGGCTTGATAGAGACTTTCAGGAAATATTTCCAAAGATTTCATCTGCAGTGAATATGTTCCAGCCTATTCCATCAGGGCTGAGCAGCACTTTCATCCCAATTGCTCTTCCTGGCTGCCAGGGATAGATGTGACACTTAGCATTGTCAAGGTTCCTCCCCCACTCTGAACTCTAGGGTACAGATGTGGGGACCTGCATGAAAAACCTCCTAAGCTTATCTTTACCAGCTTAGGTCAAAACTTCCCCAAGGTACAAAATATTACACCTTGGACAGGCCGCTACCACCACCAAACTAATACTGGTTACTGGGGAAGAGCTGTTTGGACGCGTCCTTCCCCCCAAAATACTTCCCAAAACCTTGCACCCCACTTCCTGGACAAGGTTTGGTAAAAAGCCTCACCAATTTGTCTAGGTGACTACAGACCCAGACCCTTGGATCTTAAGAATAATGAACAATCCTCCCAACACTTGCACCCCCCCTTTCCTGGGAAATGTTGGATAAAAAGCCTCACCAATTTGCATAGGTGACCACAAACCCAAACCCTTGGATCTGAGAACAATGAAAAGCATTCAGTGTTTTACAAGAAGACTTTTAATAAAAAATAGAAGTAAATAGAAATAAAGAAATCCCCCCTGTAAAATCAGGATGGTATATATCTTACAGGGTAATTAGATTCAAAAACATAGAGAACCCCTCTAGGCAAAACCTTAAGTTACAAAAAAGATACACAGACAGAAATAGTTATTCTATTCAGCACAATTCTTTTCTCAGCCATTTAAAGAAATCATAATCTAACACATACCTAGCTAGATTACTTACTAAAAGTTCTAAGACTCCATTCCTGTTCTGTCCCCGGCCAAGACGACTACAGACAGACACAGACCCTTTGTTTCTCTCCCTCCTCCCAGCTTTTGAAAGTATCTTGTCTCCTCATTGGTCATTTTGGTCAGGTGCCAGCGAGGTTACCTTTAGCTTCTTAACCCTTTACAGGTGAGAGGAGCTTTCCCCTGGCCAGGAGGGATTTCAAAGGGGTTTACCCTTCCCTTTATATTTATGACACGCCCCCCAAATCTCAGCTAGGGTGAAACACTGGCTGGGATTTCTTCCTGGAGCTCTAGGAAAGCAGAGTTAATAAGACACATGCATCTCTAAATATACTACCAAGTACATAAAGACTAACAATATTTTCCACATCTCAAGGACGATTTTAACCAGTTGATTCTGGGAAACTTTCACGGGAGAGTGCATCAGCCACTTTGTTAGAAGCTCCTGAGATGTGTTGGATGTCGAAATCAAAATCTTGGAGAGCTAAACTCCACCGAAGAAGTTTTCTGTTAGTTTCTTTGACGGTGTGAAGCCACTTTAGTGCAGCATGGTCGGTTTGCAGGTGGAAACGCCGTCCCCAAACATATGGGCGTAGCTTTTCCAGAGCGTAGACAATGGCATAACATTCTTTTTCAGTGACTGACCAGTTGCTTTCCCTCTCAGACAGTTTTTTGCTGAGAAACACTACAGGGTGGAATTCTTGATCAGGTCCTTTCTGCATTAAAACTGCTCCCACACCACGCTCGGATGCATCTGTGGTTACTAGGAACGGTTTGTCAAAGTCTGGGGCCCTTAGTACAGGGTCAGACATGAGTGTCGCTTTAAGCTTGTTAAAGGCCTTCTGACACTTTCCGGTCCACTGAACAGCATTTGGCTGTTTCTTTTTGGTTAGGTCTGTCAATGGGGCAGCGATTTGGCTGTAGTGCGGTACAAATCGTCTGTAATAACCGGCCAAGCCTAAGAAGGATTGAACCTGTTTCTTTGACTTTGGGACAGGCCACTTTTGGATAGCATCCACTTTGGCCTGTAGGGGGCTGATAGTTCCTTGACCCACCTGGTGTCCAAGGTAAGTCACTCTGTTTAGGCCTATTTGACACTTCTTAGCCTTAACAGTTAGTCCTGCCTCCCTTATGCGCTCAAGGACTTTTTGTAGATGTTCCAGGTGGTCTGCCCAGGAATCCGAAAATATGGCCACATCGTCAAGGTAGGCGACTGCATATTCTCCTAATCCCGCTAGGAGACCATCTACAAGTCTTTGGAAAGTGGCGGGTGCATTTCGCAGCCAGAAGGGGAGTACATTAAATTCATACAGCCCGAGATGTGTGATGAAGGCTGACCTTTCCTTGGCAGATTCATCTAGCGGTACCTGCCAGTACCCTTGGTTAAGTCCAAGGTAGAGATGAACTGGGCCCGTCCCAGTTTCTCTAATAGTTCATCAGTGCGTGGCATTGGATAGTTGTCTGGGCGAGTTACAGCATTTAGCTTACGGTAGTCCACGCAAAAACATATTTCCCCATCTGGTTTGGGAACTAGAACCACTGGAGATGCCCATGCACTTTCAGAGGGGCGGATTACACCCATCTGTAACCTATCCTGGATCTCCCGTTCTATAGCAGTTTTAGCTTGAGGAGACACCCGGTAAGGGTGGACCCTAATTGGGTGAGCATTACCTGTGTCAATGGAGTGGTATGCCCGTTCAGTCAGTCCTGGGGTGGCTGAGAACGTTGGCGCGTAGCTAGTGCACAGCTCCTGGATCTGCTGTCGCTGCATACGCCCAAGGGTCATGGAGAGGTTCACCTCTTCCACACCACCAGCACATTTCCCTTCGTAATAGACACCTTCAGGCCACTCAGCGTCGTCTCCTCCCTGGGCTGTAAACTGACAAACCTTTAATTCTCTGGAATAAAAGGGCTTTAGAGAATTAATATGATACACCTTAGGCTTTCGGTTGGAGGTGGGGAATGCTATGAGATAATTAACAGCTCCCAGGCGCTCCTGGACCACGAATGGCCCTTCCCACGATGCTTCCATTTTATGGGCCTGGAGCGCCTTTAAGACCATGACCTGGTCTCCTACTTTGAAGGAACGCTCTCTGGCATGTTTATCATACCAGGCTTTTTGCTCTTTTTGAGCATCCTGTAAGTTTTCTCTAGCAAGGGCTAAAGAGGTTCGGAGGGTGTTTTGTAGGTTGGTTACAAAGTCCAGAATGTTAGTTCCTGGAGAAGGTGTAAATCCCTCCCATTGCTGCTTCACCAACTGCAATGGCCCCTTAACCTCACGGCCATATACAAGTTCAAATGGGGAAAACCCTAAACTGGGATGTGGTACAGCTCTGTAGGCAAAGAGCAACTGCTGCAATACTAGGTCCCAATCATTGGAGTGCTCATTTACGAATTTACGTATCATGGCCCCCAAAGTTCCATTAAACTTCTCCACCATGCCATTTGTTTGATGATGGTAAGGAGTGGCAACCAAGTGATTTACCCCATGAGCTTCCCAAAGGTTTTTCATAGTTCCTGCCAGGAAATTAGTCCCTGCATCTGTGAGGATGTCGGAGGGCCAACCTACCCTGGCAAAAATGTCTGCTAGTGCCTGGCACACACTTTTAGCCCTGGTGTTGCTTAGAGCTACTGCTTCCGGCCATCGGGTGGCAAAATCCATGAAAGTCAGTATGTACTGCTTTCCTCTGGGTGTCTTTTTCGGAAAAGGACCCAGAATATCCACAGCTACTCGCTGAAATGGAACTTCAATGATGGGGAGTGGCTGGAGAGGAGCTTTGACCTGGTCTTGGGGTTTTCCCACTCTTTGGCACACCTCACAAGACTGGACATAGGTAGAAACATCCTTGCCCATTCCCTCCCAGTGGAATGACCCCCCCAAACGGTCTTTGGTCCTGTTCACCCCAGCATGGCCACTAGGGTGATCATGGGCTAAGCTCAAGAGCTTGGCCCGGTATTTAGTTGGAACTACCAACTGTCTCTGAGGATGCCAGTCTTCCTGGTGTCCCCCAGAAAGAGTTTCTTTGTATAAAAGTCCTCTTTCTACAACAAACCTGGATCGATTAGAAGAGCTGAGAGGCGGTGGGTTGCTCCGTGCCGCCGTCCAAGCTCTCTGGAGGCTTTCATCTGCTTCCTGTTCGGTCTGGAACTGTTCCCTTGATGCTGGAGACATCAGTTCCTCATGGGATTGTGGACCTAGGCTTGGTCCCTCTGGAAGCGATATAGGGGATGGAGCTGTTTCTGTTGACTGTGAACCGCTCTCCGCTGGTGCACTATGTTGGGATTCAGGCTCCGGCTGAGCCTCTTGTGTAGGGTTATCGGCTGCTGCCAGTTCAGGTTCGGTGGGGCCCTCTGGTGTTGAGGTTGCAAGTACTGGATTCAGTGCTGACACGGGGTCTGGTGTTGGTTGTTTGGCTGGTTCCGGTTCTGGGACTGGTTCCGTCTGGGTCTCTGGGACTGGATCCACTACTGCTGTTGCAGACATTGGCCTGGGGTCCAGGTCCATCACCTCTGACTGGGTCCTGATAGAAGTTTCCGGAACAGAGCTAGGCCTCACGGCTTGTTTAGCCTGGTTGCGGGTGACCATTCCCACCCTCTTGGCCTGCTTCACATGATTGGCCAAGTCTTCCCCCAACAGCATGGGGATGGGATAATCATCATAGACTGCAAAAGTCCACATTCCTGACCAGCCCTTGTACTGGACAGGCAACTTGGCTGTAGGCAAATTGAAAGAGTTGGACTTGAAGGGTTGAATCGTCACTTGGATCTCTGGGTTGATTAAATTGGGGTCCACTAAGGAAGCATGGATAGCTGACACTTGTGCTCCGGTGTCCCTCCACGCGGTGACCTTCTTCCCACCCACACTCACAGTTTCCCTCCGCTCCAAGGGTATCTGGGAGGTATCTGGGCCTGTGGACCTCTGGTGTGATTCCGGTGCAATGAACTGTAATCTGTTGGGGTTCTTGGGGCAGTTGGCCTTTACATGCCCCAGCTCGTTACACTTAAAACATCGTCCAGCTGACGGGTCACTGGGGCGAGGAGGGTTGCTGGAGAACGGGGTGGTGGGACGATAAGGGGTCTGGAGGGTTCTTTGGGAGGTAGGTGGGGCTTTGGGCGGCCCCCGGTAATAGGGTGTGGTCTGGGGTGGTCCCTTCTGGTCTCCGCTCCAACTGCGACCAGTTTTCTTCTTCTCTGCCACCTCCACCCATCTGGCTCCAATCTCTCCTGCCTCAATTACAGTTTTGGGTTTCCCATCTAGGATGTATCTTTCTATTTCCTCAGGAACACCCTCTAAGAATTGTTCCATTTGCATTAGGAAGGGCAAATTTACTGGAGATTCAACACTTGCTCCTGATATCCAGGCATCCCAATGTTTTACAATGTGGTAGGCATGTCGGGTAAATGACATGTCTGGTTTCCACCTTAGGGCTCTGAACCTCCGACGAGACTGCTCGGGTGTTATCCCCATTCTGACTCTCGCCTTGGATTTAAACAGTTCATACTTGTTCATGTGTTCTTTAGGCATTTCAGCTGCCACCTCAGCTAAGGGTCCACTGAGCTGCGGCCTCAGCTCTACCATGTATTGGTCAGTAGAGATGTTGTACCCAAGGCAGGCCCTTTCGAAGTTTTCTAAGAAGGCCTCAGTATCATCACCTGCCTTGTAGGTGGGGAACTTTCTGGGATGGGAAGTGGTACCTGGAGAAGGATTGCTAGGGTTTGTTGGTATATTCTGCTGGGCCTTTATCCTCTCCATCTCCTCCACATGCTTCCTCTCTTTTTCCTTCTCCTCCTCCTTCAGCCGCATGAGTTCTATCTGTCTTTCATGTTCCCTTTGTTTTTCCTCAGCCTGAAATTTGGCTAATTCCAGCTGTAGTCGAGCCGAGGATTTGGCCATTCTAACCTCTCTGTTTTTAACTAACTTTACACCCGAGGTTTAGAAATAAACAAACAAAACTTGGCTGTAAAATTTTGCTGTGCTGGAATAGAATACCTATTCTCTGATAGTGATTGTCAGCCTACAGAAAAAGACAATTCCCTTGTCTCTGCTCTGGGCCCAAATTAAAGCAAAAAACCTCCAACTACTTGGAAACCTGCTTACCCAGCCCAAAGAAGAAAAAAAAATTCTTTTCAAACCTGTGCTCCTTGTAAAACAAAAAAAAAAATCAAAATCCTAAAAAAAACCCTGCCACTTTTGTCTCCAGGCAAATGGGTAGAGCACACACCCCCTATTTACTTTTAGGAAGAAAAGAAAAAAAAAAAAAAACCTCTGGGTTGGAAGACTGTGAATTTCCCTGCAGGAGTTAAGTACCCTGCCTCCAGGCAAAGAAAACCTGCAATTCACAAGATAATCCCCTTTTGTCTCTGCTTGGCCACAAAGCAGAGAGAAACCAAGCTGCTTTCAGTTTCAAAGCTGCCTTCTGGACTTCCTAAAAATTCCTTTTTAAAATCTGTATTTCTAGTTCAAAAAATCTCAACTGGATCTCAAAATGATTTCAGGTTAATCCCACCACTGTGCCACCATGTCAAGGTTCCTCCCCCACTCTGAACTCTAGGGTACAGATGTGGGGACCTGCATGAAAAACCTCCTAAGCTTATCTTTACCAGCTTAGGTCAAAACTTCCCCAAGGTACAAAATATTACACCTTGGACAGGCCGCTACCACCACCAAACTAATACTGGTTACTGGGGAAGAGCTGTTTGGACGCGTCCTTCCCCCCAAAATACTTCCCAAAACCTTGCAACCCACTTCCTGGACAAGGTTTGGTAAAAAGCCTCACCAATTTGTCTAGGTGACTACAGACCCAGACCCTTGGATCTTAAGAATAATGAACAATCCTCCCAACACTTGCACCCCCCCTTTCCTGGGAAATGTTGGATAAAAAGCCTCACCAATTTGCATAGGTGACCACAAACCCAAACCCTTGGATCTGAGAACAATGAAAAGCATTCAGTGTTTTACAAGAAGACTTTTAATAAAAAATAGAAGTAAATAGAAATAAAGAAATCCCCCCTGTAAAATCAGGATGGTATATATCTTACAGGGTAATTAGATTCAAAAACATAGAGAACCCCTCTAGGCAAAACCTTAAGTTACAAAAAAGATACACAGACAGAAATAGTTATTCTATTCAGCACAATTCTTTTCTCAGCCATTTAAAGAAATCATAATCTAACACATACCTAGCTAGATTACTTACTAAAAGTTCTAAGACTCCATTCCTGTTCTGTCCCCGGCCAAGACGACTACAGACAGACACAGACCCTTTGTTTCTCTCCCTCCTCCCAGCTTTTGAAAGTATCTTGTCTCCTCATTGGTCATTTTGGTCAGGTGCCAGCGAGGTTACCTTTAGCTTCTTAACCCTTTACAGGTGAGAGGAGCTTTCCCCTGGCCAGGAGGGATTTCAAAGGGGTTTACCCTTCCCTTTATATTTATGACAAGCATAGAACTGAAAGCAGAAATATTGTCTCTCCTGCATTGTGAATGCTGACACCTAGACAGCACAGAGGACAAGGAGGAAGCTGCCCGATTCAAAAGAATCAGGGGACAATGACAGGCTGTGAAGGAAATAGGCAAAAGGGAACAGATGCAGGCTGGGAGACAACAGAAGCAGAGGTAGACAGGAATAGGGTAGAGGGGAAGGTTGTTATTCAATACTTTTTTTTAAATCCGCCTCATTTAATGTGCGGCTTCAGGCCTTATTTACTGAATACACTCCAATACCTGTACTTAATACAGAATTGTGTTTCAGCATGGACTTTCCTATGGCTGTTATTGCTGTAGTATCTAGTGATTGCAACCTTTATATGAAGTGAGTATGGTATTCCATGGTAGCAGTCCATACCCTTCCATACTGTAGCATTTTGGATCATTCATGCAGACACTGTAGTTTTCTTTTTTAATAAGGGAGTGCTCTCAATATCACTAGGCAGAGGTTTTAGGGGTTGGGCAGGGGCAGGGAAGACTTGTGATCTGTGGATCTGTCCCTAATGCAGGTCCACTGGTCAAAACCTCTAGTGAAGGGGCAGGTGCCACAGACAGTCCTGCAGTTCTGAGGCTGCAGCAGCAGCTGCAGATTAGTTTTTCTGTGATGGGGAGAACTAGACATTTCTGTGACTAATGAGAACGTCCAGAACTACATTTGCTAGGAATACTTTGTAAGGGATATAAGTCCTCACGCTTCTCAGCAGAAGTCAACCACTATCTGGTGGGGGTTGGGAGAAAACTTCCCCTATGGTCATCTCATTTCATAACTGTGCACTACACCTTGAACCTTCTTCTGAAACACTTGGTACTCGCCACTGGCAGAGAGGATGCTAGACTACTGCTTTGATCCTCTATGGCTATGATTTCATTTCTCACGACCTTCATGGATGTCTAATGTGCACAGCCAGCTTCTCAGAATGTGAACGGCTTTGGAGCCAGGATTTGCCCTGAAGGTTCACAACCGGAATTTTCATTGAAAGATCAAACCTCAGGTAGCCACAGATCCATCTGTCCTGCTAGGTAAATTCCATTTAATAACACTGAGTTCAAAAAATACTGTGGCTCCAATTTAGCAAGATACTTAAGCATGTGCCTAAGTTTAAGCATGTGAGTAATCCCATTGATTCAGAATTATTCACATGCTTAAAGTTAGGCACATGCTTAAGTACCTTAATTAGGGCCTGTAGGCACAAGGGGCCACCATCCTTAATAGAAACCAAATCTATTTTATTATAATACATTCATCACTGAAGGAAATCGCAGCTCAGCTAGGTACAATGCTTTCACCTACTCCCCAATTCCTGGCCAAGAAGGGAGGAACCCTTACCACCTCATGAAGACAGTAGTAATTTCCCTCTATCCACTACAGTAGCCCATCAATACACAAACACACACACACACACACGCGCCAGCTGTGCTCAGGAAAACACAAGCAGTAAATCAACATGCACTGAGAGGAAGGGCATGTGTGAAACCACTTTACATTTCATATATGTCGGAGAATCTTGGTAGGCCAAGGTTGCTTCTAGCCCACAAATCCCTATTGGTAAATTCTTCCTGCTTTGATAATTGCGGACAAAATCTACCTCTATACAGGCACAGGAAAGCTTGAATAATGGCTTTTCTATTTCCCTCCCTATGAAAGGAAGCAAGGTATTTTTAAATTAATCAGACCCTCTCATTTCTCACACTTACGCTTCCAAGCCCTTCTTCTGATCTCTGGCTGTGTAAGCCAGTGCTTTTCTCCAGTGCTTTCCCTGGCTAAAGAAATCTTTTTGTAGTCAGGAAAAGGTAAGGAAAAATAAAAAACAAGAATTGAAGAGACAAGTCATGGAGCTGCATGAGCTCTCCACCCCCTGAGTCATTCTGCTGAATCTCACAGTCCGTGATATGTGATTAAAAATAAAGGGAAAAAAATCATGTTTGTGCCTCAAACGATACAGAATGGAATTTTTAAAATAAAAATGTAGCCATTGAATATAAAACAATTCACATTACATGTCTTATGTGAAGTCTGCAATGGTGTAAAATTGTATTTAATTATAAGTATTTTCCATTCTGTCTTCAATATGGGAAAGGATAGTTTATTTATTTATTTATTTATTTTAGGGGGATAAAAACCCAACAAATCTCCAATACCTTTTAAGAGAAGGAATTTAGGATATAAAGCAAAGCCTCTGTCTGAAGATGGTATAGAGAAGCAGCACACCTCTGCAACATAAAGCTCGGCAATCTCATAGTCTTGTTAATATGCTTTAACATTTCACTCCAATTTGCATTTTGCATAAAGCATCAATATAACATTCGGTGGAGAAATATAACACTTATAGATGACAACAGCAGCAGCAACAACAAAATACTACCACTGTGATGCAAATACAAAAAATAAGAATTGATTCTAAACAAAATATACCTGGATTCTAAAGAATATAAGGCCAGTGAAACCCAAAGGATACCAAAATAATTTGTTATTAGACCCAGATGTGATTTTAGCATAAAAACAGTATGAAAATGTTATCCAGCTGAAAAGATGGCTTTGTATTCTCTGTTCCTCTTGTTGCATCTAATATTAATTGCAGACTAGGTGTGGCAGCATCAGAGAAGAACATTGGCATAAATGGGCTGAGATATATTGCATGATACCTTTAATGAAATATTCTATTATCTTACCTGATAAAAAGATAATTACAAATCATAGCATAAGATATATCCATACACTTGTAGATGATCACGCTCCTTCTGTTGCAGTTGTTCAGGTCCCTCAGCAAAGAAGCTTGTAACTCTTATATTTATATTAGCCCCTCACTGAAAGAAAGAAAGAAAAAAACCCTACAAAGAAACCTCTGCAGTATTCTGTCTCCTCTGCCCTAGCTTCCTGTTATGAGATTCTCTATGGTCCCAAACATCTATCAGCAAACCGATGGGGGAGGGGGGTGTACTGATGGGGGTGGAGAGAAAAAAAAAAGAATGTTTAAAAAAAAAAGAAAAAGAAAAAAGACAGCATATTACATGACAGCTCCACCTACTGGCAGAGAGAATTAGATCATCTAGCTTTTTTAAACACCCTTACGGTCAGAACTGCAAGTTATTTTACAAAATCTGGTATAATCACTACTTAGCCTACAACCACATTGATCTAAAGGAAGAAAATATGAACTAATGAATCTGACCACTAAATATTTAGAAAGAGTGAGGTGGGGCATAAAATTGCTGCACAGACACTTATAGTTTTCTGATTTTATATTAATAAACTTGTTTGACACGGTTTTTGCTTTTGTTGGATCCATATATTATGCATAGCAAGAAAAAGGGAAGATGTAATAGTGCCTTGAGTTGTTGTATACCAACATGTGGCCTCTTTACGTATAAAATCATCATCCCCATGTCAACCTCCTCCTAAAAATTACTTAATATTAAAGCCTGGTTTTTGGCCCTCTTCAGCCTTGGTTTGGTTCTGTATGACCTAAAATACATTTCTATAATTCAAAAATTAATGATTTGCAGAATATGGTTTCTTATGTAAAGGGCTAGATGCTTGGGTTTGGGGCAATGAGCATATCACACAGAAGGAAGGAATTAAAGAAGTGTAAAACTCACTTGTGTTTCCCTAATTCTGGCCAGCCTGTATATAATTTTGGTCTCCATTATAAATTAATCCTTTAGAGGGATAAATACCAGGGAGGGAGAGGAGTTATTTAAATTAGGCACCAGTGTGGACAGAAGAACATATGGAGATAAACTTGCCATCAAGAAGTTTACTCTTGAAATTAGACAAAGGTTTCTAACCATCAGAGGAGTGAAGTTCTGGAACAGCCTTCCAAGGGGAAGTGTGGGGGGGGCGGGGGAGGGCCAAAAAACCTAACTGGCTTCAAGACTGAGCTTGATAAGTTTGTGGAGAGGATGGTATGATGAGACTGCCTCCAATGGCACATAGCAGCAAATATCCCCAATGGCTGGTGATGGGACACTAGATGGAGAGGGCTCTGAGCTACCACAGAATACTCTTTCCCCGGTATCTGGCTGGTGGATCTTGCCCACATGCTCAGGGTCTATCTGATCGCCCTATTTGGGGTCAGGAAGGAATTTTCCCATTGGTCAGACTGGCAGAGACCCTGGGAGCTGTGGGCAGCCATGCCTGCGGACGGCCAGGTTCTTTGGCCTGCAATATGCAGGAGGTAGGACTAAATGATCATGATGGTCCCTTCTGACCTTAAATTATGCTGACTGCCAGTGGCCTTAAGAGACAGATATGGCAGCCCCAGCCACATTCTGTTTTACTCTTATTATGGTCTTTATGTCAGCAACAGGTGGTGTGTAATAGAATCACTGTGCTACTGGAGGAACCACAATAGGAGGGTGATTCACCCACAGCTGGTTACATGTATAGTGTGGATTGCTCTGGCAGCATAGTATAAAGTGGCCACACTCCAGTGTAGACTCTAAGATAAATATCTGGACTACAAGTGCAGGATGAAAGTTTAAAATATTTCCTGGTGTCATAGAAAACAGTGTATTGCTCCATGGAAAAACTGATTATGGAAACTAGTTTTAATGTTTGCAAAAAGATGGACACAAGACTGTTTCTTCCAGAAACAGAGAGAGATTCTTTTTGAGAACAGGAAAAGCAGCCAACTTCTGGGCTGCCAGTCATGAAGTAGGGAGGAGAAAGAAATAATTTTAACTCTCTATATGGACTCTACCATGAAAGATTACCACTACTAACCCTTAGCCACTGCAACTGAGAAATCTAGCATTTATGCTTCATTGGCTTTGTCTTGATGTTTTGTTTTATTTTATTTATTTATTGTTTTAACTGTTTCCTTTCTCAGTATGGAGGGATCAAATGTCGACTGTCAATGTTCTCTTTTAATTTGATGTAGGACCTATTTCTCCACAGTCTTGGTTATGTAGTCATTTATACCTGTGCAAAATATAAAATGCTACCATTCAGAATTGTTAGTGATTTGCACTTTCATTTTCTATATAGGTTCTTGTATTGTCTTCAGGACTGTAGTATCTGTGTGCTTTCCAATACTGCATCAGTGTGACTAACCTGTGTCACACGTGGATCATTCTTTGTCTCATCCTTTCCCCAAAGGGAGAATTGGGTGTGTAGTGTAGTGTTTTATTAAATAGGTTTTAACTTTATTTTAATTTGAAATGTGTTTATGTTCGAGACATCAAGGTTGAAGACATTCACCTTGCACTAGGAGCAGAAGATGGTGAGGTCTGCACAGTCCCATCCTGACCTCTGAGAAAGCTCTGTCTCCTGCACTCCTGGTAGAAATTTCTTTTGTGCCTGTGGAGTGGAATTGTTGACCACAAACCTCATCCCAACATGTTGGTGATCCATTAGATATGATGTACCCAGGCCATTGAGCACATTGAAGTAGTCTCTGGGAAGGCGGTGTAACAAGAGGTGGTCAGGTTGATGTGCTTGTGGTAGTCCATGTTGCTGAGGAGACACACTGCAGTTTTATATACTAGTTGCACTCACTGTATACAAGACTAAATGACAATATGAGGTGAAGGTAGTGGAGAATCAGGCCCATTGTTTTCCTCCATATGCCTTCATGTTATTCTGGTATTGGCCATTGTGGTGTGCTTGGAAGAATCAAGGACATGATCTGTCACGAAGACCAAGCCTTCCCTCACATGAGGGCAATGTACATTGTTACTCCAAATATTGTAGCAGATTCCTAATTTTTGTAACTCCCTACATGCTTATAAATTTTAGGGTAATTGTGTTGCAAGACATCCCTTGCTATAATAAATCATTATTATTTGTAGTTTGAGAGAAAAGCAAAATTACACAAGTAGGCTACACATATAATATGGATATTTCCTAACCAACTTTATCATGCCTTTATATTTTGTCTCTGATTTTTAGATGAAAAAGTTTGTTTTAGCTTGTATAAGAGTGTCAGAAAGAGGCAACAATACAATTTTTTCTAGAAAAATACCACACCTTTCATTTCCATTAATTACTGTTCAATATTAATCTTCAGTTGGGTGTTGAAGATGGAGCTATAAGAGAGCAGATTCTGCTTTATTACACAAGCCTTGATTCTTGTAAATATTCAGTCTGAAAATGAACATATGAAGGGTCAAGTTCATAACCCTTGCAACTAATTTTTAGCTGAACAAAAACTATAGAAGAAAACCCTGAGCCAAATCCACTGCAAAGAAAATGGCAGGTGGTTGGCATTGCAATTCAGTTCAGCCAGTCTGCATCTCCTGCAGCTGTGCTGGCTTCCAAATGTCTCCAAGTCTTTGGGCCGAGTCAGTATGGCCAAGAGGGGGCTATGATCCTAAGGTGAACCTCTGCCTCCTTATTTTTTTTTCTGCCTAGGCATACACCCTGAAGGTTCAGAAACAATGGTTTCCCTCTTCAGACATCCTTTTGGAATGTGAGAACAATGTGCACTAGTATATCAAGTGATCTAGAGGTCAGTGACCCTGGAAAGCCTGACATCATTGACATCAACATAGCCACTCTTTGAAACCAGACTAGCTGACATAGGTACTCTACATGAGATGCAGTATACACCTTTTTTCTGGCACAGAACAAGCAACAAGACTGCTGCAAACATTTTGCAGTCAAAAAAACTCATTAGTACCCATGGTCACATGTCCAAGTACAGCATCAGAATGTAACATGTCACTATGAATATCTAGTATAGGTGGCTTTACTAGCATAAGTACATATTCCTAAACATTTTCCACCATCTCTGGAGAAAAGGACTGTTCTGTCAGCAGCTCCACAGCATCATCAGTGAACTACCACCAGTTAAGCAACTCGGTGGAGATATTTCAATGCTAGAGATGGCTCAGACTATGAGATGAGGCTGCTATGCATTGACCATCATGGACTGGTTAAACTGAATGATAATGGACAAAGACTACAGGAGCTCTGGAGCCTCCAAGGACTGTGCATTATTACCACTGGCTCCAACTGGATTTGTCACACCTACAGGATGTTCACCATAATCAGTTTTCACAGCGCATAAGGAAAATAAGGTGTTCACATGGAAATTTCATCATACCAAACACAGCTGTTTCCCTTGCATTAACATGAAAAGGCCAAGGAAGGGTCTCCAAATCACTAGGAACCTCAGGAAAGCTATTTCAATGATTCCATTTCCCCTGAAGGCTAATGCAGCATAGAACACACTCAGAATAAATAGCCATGTAGCTGCAACCTTATCTTTTGGTAAAAAGACTATATAAAATAAAGACTGGTTTGCAGAATACTCTAAAGAAATGCTGCCAGTTACTGAAACAAAACACACACACAGCACATTTCCACTATAACACAAACCCCTCTCCAGAGATGTGCTAACCTCAGAGTGGCCAAGAGTGCATTGCAACAAACAGTAAGGCAATATGCTCAATCATATCAACTCAATCTAAGAAATCTAAGATGTGTAGGATGGCATCATGAAAGCCATATGTCTTTCAGCCAGAAAAAGACTGCCCCACACAAATCTCTTAATGGAGACACCATTGACATAAGCTACTCCTGAAGGCATTCTGCACCAAAAAATAAAATTCTGTGCACACTGTTTTAAACTTCTGAAGTTTTATTGGTCAAATAAATGTGGAGGCTCCAGCATGGCATTGGGGAGCACAGGCCACTGGCTGCACAGAGGTGAGAGATCGCTGTGCAGCTTCCTGCCCCCCACCCATCCCCAGTAACATGGGGGGGGAGAAAAACCACTAGATCCTGCATCCCCTCCCCCCCACCCGCTGTGTTGCCTACTTGCGGCGGTCACTGGACCATTAATGTTGATTTTCAACAAGTCTTGGAACACTGAGGAAGTTCCAGAAGACTGGTAGAAAATTAATGTGCAAATATTTAAAGAGTAAATGGGATGACCCAGTTAATTACAGGATTGTCAGTCGGGCAAGATAATGAAATTGTTGATACAGGACTCTATTAATAAAGAATTAATGCCAAGCAACATTGGTTTATGGAAAATAGATCCTGTCATGCTAACTTGATATCTTTTGATGAGATTACATGTTTGGTTGATAAAGGGACTAGTGGTGCGTAATTTAGACTTCCGTAAGTCATTTGACTTGGTACCAAATGACATGTTGATTTAAAAACTAGAAGGATATAAAATTAACCTGGCACACATTAAATGGATTAAATGCTGGCTAACTGATAGGTCTCAAAATATAATTGTAACTGGGGAATCATAATGAAGTGAGTATGTTCCTAGAGGAGTCCTGCAGGGATCAGTTCTTGGCACTACACAGTTTAACATTTTCATCGATGACCAGGAAGAAAATATAAAATCATCATTGATAATTAAGGCTGTGAATCATTCATGGAGGTCATGAAAGTCACGGCTTGCATGAATTTTGCAGTGCTGGTGCAGCTGACCGTAGGACCACCCCAACAGCTGGGGAAGCTCAGGGGCCAGCTGCACCAGCCGCTTCCAGCAGCAGTGGCAGCTCAAACAAAAGGACCTTTTCCAATTTCTAGAAAGAATTGGTTGCCCCTGGTGAGGGAATACATCCTGTATTCACACCTTACACACTATTGTAATAATCTTTGTACAAAGTATGCCCTGTAAGGTTTCATTTGAAAACTCATAATTTGCTGGTCAGTACTGTCCTGGTAAAATGTGTGTGGCCAGGTTGTATGTGAAGTTAAGATTCCTCTGTATGATGTTATTAACACAAGTTCCAAACCTTACAGCCCTGCCCAGGCAGAAGTCAGATCTGTCTTGAAGGAAGGAATGTGTGCTTGCCTTAATTTCCATTTAGGAAGTAAACAGTCATCAAGCAGGTGAAAAAAAAATAGTAGGGAATATCCTTCCATTTAGACTTGTTGTCTCCTGGGTTTCATCCGGAATGATTTTCAAGACAGGAACTGAAATAAAAAGGAGGGACAAATAGCCCAATGCACCTCCCCTCTCTCTCCCTGCTCATCACATTCACTGCACCTGAAGAGACAAAGGACACAGCTGTTGGACTCTGGGGAGAGGGTTCCTGACCCAAAGAGTTCAGTCAGTAAGACTGCTGAAAGCATGTGGTGAGAAAATTTTGCTTTTAATCTAATATAGTTAGTCACAGGTAAGAATTTAATATTTATTTTTTTGTGACCATTTCTGACTTTTTTGCATCATTATTTTTACTCACTGAAAATCTTTGTAGTTAATTTTTTATCTAATCCAGTGTGTTCAAGTTGAAGTGTCTGCTTAACTCCATCTGGGGTAACAAGTTGTTGTGTGCATATTATTCCCTTAAAGGAATGGCTTAATATATGTGTCCTGTCCAGGAGAGGACTGGGCAATACAGGACATATGTTACTGAGGGAAAATCTTTGACTGGGAGTGTTTTGGGGTAATTTTTAAGGCTGTAAGAGCCAAGATGTGGCCAGCTGGCTGCAGCACCCACAAAGAGACACAGTGGGGAGCGACTTACATGTGGGAGGCTGTTTGTGAGCAGTCCAGGCTGGAGCCTACAGCAGCAAGGCATTGTGAAGGGCATCCTGGGTTACAGGGTAAGGGTGACACGACTATAGGTTAGTCTGGATTGTACCCTGGTATGTCACACACACTCAGTCCTCCTCAGTCAGAGTCAATGCTTTCATGATGCCATGAAGGGTACAGTCCAGTGTTACAATGATTAATCTGACAGTTTTGAAATTCACAGTGGTGTGAAACAGGGATGTGTTCTGGCACCTATGCTCTTCAGTATATCCTTCTCTTTGCTGCTTTGTCATCTAGCACTGAGCATGTACCATCTCTGTATAAGATCAGATGTAAAACTCTTCAGCAGTGCATGTCTAACAGCAAAAGGCAAAGTCAAACACCTGCTTCTTTTCGCTGATGATGCAGTGCTCATTGCACATAGTGAAGACAAGTTACAGCAACTTTGCAATAGCTTTATACCCCCTTATGATGAATTTGGACTAACCACCTTTGATGGAGTGTCTACCCACACAAGGCCTGAAGGGGTAAATTAAGCCTATTAACCTACAGGCTGCACCTGGAGGAAAACCAGGGCATGCTAAAGTCTAATTTGCTGTTGAAGTTCAGCTGGGGAAGGAGCTAGGTTAGGCTTATAAATCCAAGAAGCTGGCAACAGAGATGGGGCTGCAGTCAGTCCCTGGCAGTAGGGATGTGTGTTTGAGGCTAGGGGTTCAGTAGTCTACAGTTACTCACTGTGAGGAGGGAGTTTGAGCTGGTACTCCCAGAGATGGGGTGGGGGAAGAACCAGAAGGTGTAGGAATGAGTCCAAGGAAGGAGCAACAGGATGGCTGCCAGATATAGAGTTCCTGGATTGGAAACCAGAGTAGTGGGTGGGCCCAGGTTCTCCTACTTGCCACTGGGGAAGTAGCACCATCAGGGCTGTGCTAGAGAAGACTGTCTGAGACCATTTGTGCAGAAGGATTTTGGTATCTGTGATGGGGTTAATGGAAGCCAGATGAGCCAATTAACCTAGTAGATTTAAAACAGAGAAAAGTCCTAGTTAGAAGAACAGGATCACCTGTGCAGGAAAAGGTGGAGCCTGCATAAAGCCAGTTAGTTGGCTACAGACAGCAGCTGCTACCGGGCAAGGTTGTAGGGAAGAAGGCTGCAGTCACTCCCTGAATGGAGGGAGATGATAGGCTGGAAGACCCAGAGAGGGGGGAAGCCAATGACGGAAACAGAAGCAAGAGGCAGGATAGTACCTTGGCTACTTGTTACAGAGCCCCTGGGCTGGACCCCAGTGTAGAGGATGGGCCTGGGTTCCCCTAGCAGCCACTGGGAAGTGGCAAGAGCATTGGAGATGCCAGCCAGACATCAGGTCTGGCAAGACTGAATATTTTGGAAGGGGAGGACTTAGTCACAGACCCGGGAGTGAGTGGGACAGCAGAGCAAGACAAGATGGGAGAATATAACACCAGAGGGAGAGCAGAGGATGGCCAGCAGGAAGTGCTGCTTGCAGTGAGTGGACCCCATGACAGCTCCCCAGAAGGTGGAAACATGCTGAGTGACTGGGCCTGAGGGTTGAGTCACAGAGAGGAGGCAGCAGCTGCTGGAGCACAGATGGCAAAAGAGACAGAGCATGCATGGAGTGCAACTGGAGGAAGAGTCATCAGCACTCGCCCCCCAAACCTAATCTCCAGCATGGCAAGGAGGGGGCACTACCTGTGGTGAGTAGAGTGTCCCTCACACCATCACTCAAAGAAGTGAATGACTAAGGCACAAGGTGTGTTGACTGAACAGAAATTTTAATAGCTAGCACCATGCTAGAAGTTGTGCACAAGTTCTGCTATTTAGGATCAATTGTATCAGCTCATGCTCAAATAAATTGGTTAGTCTCTAAGGTGCCACAAGTACTCCTTTTCTTTTTGCGAATACAGACTAACACGGCTGTTCCTCTGAAATCTACAGAGAAGTTAATTTGAGCATCATAAAGGCAGCCACTACATTTGGCCAGCTGACCAAGTGTCTGTGGGATAACAGGAAACTGACATTTAAGACCAAGATATGAGCCTATCAAACATGCATTTTGAGCACACTGCTGTTTGGTGGCAAGACCTGGACCACGTACAGCAGGCATGAGAGAAGGCTAAACCGTTCCACATCCGCTGTCTTCACTGTATTCTAAATATCAAGTGGGAAACCAAAGTTCCTGACAATGAAATACTAAAGCAAAATCAAGTCTAATCACTATTCTCAGACTCAGATGCCTCCATTGGCTTGCACCAGATGGACAATGGATGCATTCCAAAGGATGTCCTCTGTGGAGAACTTGCAGAATCTCCAAAGCCACTGGTCAAACTAGGCTCAGGTTTAAGGACACTTGCAAGAGGGACTTGAAAACTTTCAACATTGACGCTGCAGGCTGGGAAGATGCATCTAAAATTGGATGGGTGCATTGCACCAGAGCATTAAAGAAGCTGAAGAGAAGTGGTTGAGATCATGGAGAGAAAAGTATAGCAGGCCACAAATGCTAGTAGTACACAAGCTTCATCTTCTGACCCTGTGCTTTATGCATGCATTGTCTGCAACAATGAATGTCACTTGCAATGCTGCAGCATGACATAGTAATTGAACTGCTTTGGAGTTGCATTGTCATCTTTGGAGATAGAGAGTTGCCATTCAATTCAGCAACATGTATACATAATGCATTCCATGAACACCCAGGAGACCATGCCTGTGGGTGAAGATAGCAGAATAAGGCCATTTCTTCATCCCCATCACTTACATGAACTGAAAACTGTCAAGGGTAAGATTTTTTTGTTGGCAGATTAGATTTCACTTTCCTCCTTTGTTACATGAAAGAATACTGTCATCACCCTGAAATGTAGTTCAGGAAGTGTTTTGTTGCTATTGTTAAATTTATAAAAAAGGGAAAGGTTGAGTATGTTTATGATACCGAAGATAAGAAACTAAAGATAATTTTGTCCAGCATTCTTTAGCCATTTTATAACTGTACATTGTATCACCATTAAAGAATTCTAAAAATATCCCTGCAGTCTTCTGGAATTAATTTTTATGGCTGCACCTAAAAAAAAGGGAGAGTTCCCTTTCTCTTTAGTAGTTTACTTCCTTATTTATAAGGAGTGCTGTCCTGGGTGCTGAACTACAGCTCTGCCTCCACAGAGGACTTTTTTAATGCAAGAAATGCTTCCAAGTACATTGTCTTTGTCACATTAAGTACAATTTTTTCTTCAGGTCTAGATAGCTAAACCAGAATAAACAAATCCAAGACTGATGCTTTAGGCCTATGTTATTAGAAGCTAGAGGATGTCTATATTCTAATTAAGTCAGTTATTGACCGCAGTTTTCACAAAATAATCACTTTCACACAAGCTATATTTCATTGAAATCTATAATAGGGATTCAATACCCATCCGGCCTATTTCACAAAGTGGGTAAAAATCTATTAGCTTCCTTTGAACCCAACAATAAGACAAGTTTAATCAATTCTTAAAAACTTAAGAGAAGTTAGAGATGGAAAAGACTCACCGAAGACACATTTATAAATGAATGCATTTATTGACGTGGGAACAGCAGTATATAATTTTTTAGTCTCTTGCCCATTTCTGAAATTTTCACTTTAGTTGAAATTTTCTAGCATTGGTCTCTGCCTAAATGCAAACTACAGATCTGATGCATGTTCTGACTGCCTTGTACCACTCAAATGATGAAAATCTTTAAGCTAGTTTTGTGGCTGCTTTGTGTCAATGGAGTGATCCAAGACTGACAATGTATCCATGACTTTGGTGCAAATATTTTAGCTGTTTTATGAGTGTGATGCAAGTAAAATATATACCCTTCTTTTAAAAAAAATGCAAAAATTATGCCAGTATTGTTTTAATCCATCCCTATTCAGGGAAGCCCTTACGTGCTGATGTTGAAGTCTTTGTCTACATGTGGAATGCCCTCCTTACTTGGTCCACCATACCTCATTTAAACCCATCCTGAAAACTCAACTCTTCCCCAAAGCCCACAATAAGTGAGTCAATAATTGTTTCACAACTTTAAAAAAACCAAAACAAATCACTGGACCACCACACCAAACCTAAGCTGTGTAACTGCATTATTGAAATTCTGTAACCCTCATCCTTCTGCGCACTTTCCTGCTTTTTGTCACTTGCATTCATGTCAGATGACATTTACAGTGGAATCTCTTTCAGAAAGTAATCATGTGTTTGTGTTCTGTGAAGAGCATGATACAATTTTGGAAACTACAAACTGACATCATAAAAAGAAAAAGGAGTACTTGTGGCACCTTAGACTAACATTTATTTGAGCAGAAGCATACGATGAAGTGAGCTGTAGCTCACGAAAGCTTATGCTCAAATAAATGTTAGTCTAAGGTGCCACAAGTACTCCTTTTTCTTTTTGCGAATACAGACTAACACGGCTGCTACTCTGAAACCTGACATGATAAAAACACAAGTAACTTCCACAAATATGCAGTCTTTTAAAAACTTTACATATGGGCAACAAACTTCATTTCATAATGGCTACACACTTTCCAAGTTACAACAACCAAATAATGTGAGAAAATAAAAACAAAACAGCTCTGCTAGAAGGGGAGAGGCAAAAGGCATTGGGATAGCTTTGAGAGATGTACTAAAATTTGTTAGCTCATACTAAATCTAATAATGCTCTCCCCAGAACACCTGCAAGCAATTGAGTTTTCATGATTTAATTTACCAGATTAATAGTAATCAGTTTGGATGAAAATGTCCTTTGAACAAATTATTTTCTGATTCTTATTGATTAAGTGTCTTGAATTTGGGATAGCTAGAAGAATCTTTCTGCTCATTCAAGCATGCTGGTAGAACTAGTATACACTAGAAATATCTCTTTGCATCTCAGAGCATGGCTAACAGTCATCTACATATAAAATAACCTATTAAATCATGCAAAAACATTTACCCAAAAGAGATGGAGCAAAAGGTCAGACTCCAGCTACCATGGAAAAAGAGGTATGGTTTGTGGATTTAAAAATATTTACTTTGTATATTTTGACATGTAATGTTGACAATTTGTGTTAACAGCTTTAAATTTTGAATCTCAGTGTCAACTATTAAATTGCCTGAGACCCTCTCTTTCCTCCAACTCTGAAAATTCAAATTGATAAATATCAAATTTTAAAAACAAATACCATTATCCACTGAATATATTGTCAAGCCTATACACAGATCATCAAGTGTAAGGAGCAGTATGCCTCTAGCTTCTATAGTCAGTGGATTTGTCTGCACTTGCCTTTTACATGCTTCAAATAACTTACAGCATTCAGAACCTTTATCTTATTTTTTCAAGTGTGCACCTGTCCAAGCCCATAAACAAATACTGAAACCCTAGACCTGATTCTCTGGAGTGCTAGGGCTGCTTTGTGCCTCTCCACCAGTACAAAGTAATCCCAAAGCTAGAGTATTCAGCCACTGGGGAAATTCCTCCTGCCTAGGGGAATCCTTGGGTTATATAACTGCCATAGTAAGTCCTACACCATCCCCCTTCTGCCCTCTGCTGTAGGGATGTGGTCAGGGCATGTGTGTCCCTGGCTGATCTGGTCCCTTGTTGGCATCCAGCACCTGTCAGACTGGTCTCACTAACATATTGGAATGAACTGTTGCCCAGCAGCTTAAAGTTACTTTTAGCCACCTGCCCCCATCTCCCCATATGTGATGAATAGATCAGCATGTGTGGGGAATCTAGCCATAGTGCCTCTTTTATATTGGGGTTGAAACATTTTGCTTATGTTGGTTAAGTGGACAAGCTGGTGTGAAAGGCATTTTCATGTGAGTGTTTCAAGAGCTAGAGCCAAATTCAGCTCTTCAATCCTGAGCTGACAGCAGTTGTGGGCAACAAAAACAAACAATGTGCCCAGCTCATGGACGGGACAGAGCTATTAGCAACAAGCCATTGAATGTGCTTTTTGCAAATGTAAAATGTGGTATTTTTAAGAAAGAAAAGAATGTAAATGTTACTGAACACAATATACTGGGATTTATTGGAGGGTGTCCATATGAATTGAGCAGAGACAAATCAGCTGATGAAAGGAGTATAACTTGATGGAATAACTCATAGGAAAAAAACCAAAAAAGCCACAGTTAGCAAGGTCTTCTCCTGAAGGCATGGTGTTTATAGCACACTAACACAAGAGTAAACCAAAACTTCCCTAGTTTGGGATCTACCATAATACTATGATTCTGGATGTGCAGCTTTATTTTCCCCAAAGGCATCCTCCCTGCTCTGTTTCCCAAACATACACACTAATCTTTAGTTGAAGCTAGACAAATTCAAAGTGGAAATAGTGAAAAATTTTAACAGCGAGGTAGTTAACCATTGGTACAATTTACTAAACGAAAAGGAAAATGTATACTTACTTGAAAATCTGCTTTCTTCATGCAATAAGGTTCACAGATCTGCTACAATGGTGCGTGTCTGCAGTGTGGAGACAAAACCAGAGTGGTCAGTCACTGGCAACAGGGAAATGTTCTTAAAGTTCCCACCAGTTTTTTTCCTTCCACAGTGGCTGGTTGCTCAAGCAGATTTGCCTGTTGCAGAGCTTTTCTGAGGGACATGTCAGATTTTATTTCAAATAGTTTGACTAACAATTCAGTTCAACAGTGTGTCTGATTCCCAGCTGCATCCCAGAGTGCTGCTTAATTATTGGGGAGATTATCCCCTAAGCTCCTCTTCCCCTTCTGAGGCATCTGTGATGGCTGCTGCCCCCCTGGTCTACAGAGAGGGAGATAGGCTGAGAAAAGCCAGAGGCAAAAGTTAAGGTCTCTATTTTCTGCTCCCTCTTCTTACTGAGTGTCTCACTTGTCTGGCTCAGTGGGCAATACTGTTGCCCTGACAGTCCTGTCTGGGTGGGGGGTCACCTCAGCTGTCTTCCCTGGGCAGGAAAGGAACCAGGTATGATTTAAGAGGCTGGTTCTCTTAAGCAATATGCAACCTAGGCCAGGGGGGTTTACCCCCATTCCACTCCCTCTGGCAGGAAAGAGTAAGCAGGATTGGAAAGATCTAGCAATCCACCCTCCCTCATGTCCATGCAGGAAGCAAAGCCAGAAGGGTAGCATGCCTGATGGATGATCATGCCAAAGTCCTTGTATCCCAAACCAGCAGTGGAAATTATGCTGGCCGTCTCTGCTACATGTCAGCTATCACAACTTTTTTTTTTAAATTACTCTTCCCTGGTACCAAAAAATAGGCTAATGCACACTGCAAACAACTATGTCCAAGTTTACAACACATTGGCCAGTATTTCACTTCAACCTTAAGATAAAATGGGAGGAAAAAAAGAAAACTTGCGTTGGTTAAAGAAAAGCTATTGCCTGGAATATTTTCTAATCACAATATTTTCTAATCTAAATTTCTATATTTTCAAAATCTAAAAGCCAGTTACTCCATTCTTGGCTACCTAATGCTTGAATTGTTGATGCCACTTTTAGTTTCCCTGTCATGCTGATGCAGTGAATATAGAGCAAAAAAGATGGTGTAGATTTGCTGAATAATCCCCTTGTTGCTTCCCTCTTCAGAATGGGAACTCCTACCTTGCCCAGCAACAGCAGATTGTATTTGCTTCTACTTAGACTTCCATGATGAAACACTACATACTAGTGCCAGTCTTGTCTCATATGCACTGTACAAATAGTTTGATTCTGTCCTTACAGATCAAGGTCGGCTAGACAATCAAGCGCATACACCACACGTATTTCAGTGCCAGAGCTAAAAATGCACTTTATTTTTAAGATGCTGTTTTAAAGATGTATCTTTGTATTCTGGGGTTTTAACACTTTTAGCTACTCATCTGCTTCTACACCTTTTCTTCTTACAATACAGGACAATGCATTAAGTACGCATTAATGTTTCTCATGAAAAAGCTACTCAAGGCAATTAACATTTTCTATATCCATTTTATTCATGGCTAAAGGCGGGCCAAGGAAAGGTCATTTTTCTTTTGAGACCAGAGGTGATTAGTAGTGTTCAAGTATTCATTCTCTCTCTTTTGGAGAAGTACTTATGCAAGATTTAATGGTAAAGATACTATTTTCTATGCAGATAACTGTTAGAAATTTCTCGCATCTCACAGCATGGCTAATAGAAACTAGCTCTGCGAGCATGCTTGGGTGAGCAGAGCAATTCCTTTTCTAGCCATCACAGCTTTAAGATACTTTACAAATAAATAAATTGTAACTTGAGGTCTGCTTAACAAAACATTTCCATCCAAGTGATTATTACTGTTAATCTGACCAATTAAACTGCATGATTCAGTGGTAATAAATGAAATGGAAGCATATGAATGGAACCTATTTGTTTATAAGTGTCCTGGGAGAGGATTATTAGATTCTGTGACTAGCTCTGAGAGTACTACTGCAATTGTTGCTATTGCATTGTTTGCTTCATTTGTTCATTTCTTAAAATCTTTGTCTTAAATTACATAGTATTTTGCAAATTGTTCGCTTGTTGTTTGTTTCTATTTGTCTGTCTTGTCTTTTAGATGGTAAATTCTTTGGGACCTGGACTGTCTTCTTTCAACATTTGTACAGTGCCTAGCACAATAGGGTGAATGCTATGAAAATATAAACAACGATACATCTATGACTTCCATCTCCACAGTACGAGTGACTAACACTAATGAATGTACCCTCACAGTATACCCTGGAAGTATTATCATTGCCATTTCACACATGAAGAATGGAAGTACATGATTTGCCCTAAGTCACACAAGAAGTCTGCAACAGAGCAATGAATTGAACCCAGCTTGTCCGAGTCATGGTCCAGTGCCTGAACCATAAGACCATCCCTCCTCCCAGTTTTCTTTCTTATTAAGCATATAAAATGTCTAATCCTTTTTTTGGACTCCTACTATAAACTCTTGGCCTTAGTGAGATCTAGCAATGAGTTCTACAGGTAAATTATAGGTTGTGCAAAAAAGTGTTTCCTTTGGTCAATTTTAAATTTGTTACCTTTTGAAACACTATTATGGTATTCCTAAATAGACTTCATGTTGGATAATGAGAATATATCTAGTTGGATTAGGCAGGATAAAAATGTTATAAGGGATATAAATCTTATGCTTCAGGGCATAAGATAACCATTAACTGAAAGGATTAGAAAGAACCTTCTTCTGTGGACAGGTTATCCCATAATTATCTATCACTGCATTTCTTCCAGTACTGAAGCATCTGATACTGGCTACTTAAAATGGGGTGCACTCATCACTCTGGCACCTCCTGCTGGCTGTTCTGGGAATTAGCTCTGCATGTTAGCATACCCTCTTCAGGTGGTGCCTCACCACCATCACACCTGCTCTGGGACCCACATTTCTCCAAAGACCAAGGCATCATCTTCAGTGACACAGCCCTCTGGCCATGCCACACTGTGCTCCCCCCTTCCAGGAGACCTGCAGTCCACTGTTCAGCCATTTCCCTTATTGGCTACTACAGCAAATTGTCTGGCCATTTCCTCATGGCCCCAGCATCCTCTTTGCCCTCAGCCTGCAAACCCCAGCATCTAGCCAGGAGTTGTCTCTTGCTCCCCTGGTTCCTGCTCACAGGACTACTCTGTCCAGGGTGCTGGCAGTTCTCTCATCCCTCCAGAGAGACACTCCTTCCTCCATGGGCTCTCAGCAGAGAACTGCCTTCCTCTGCCCTGCAGCAGCCTTTTTACATGGGCCTGCTTGGCCCTGATTGGAGCAACCTCCCTAGGGCTGCTTTTAACCTCTTTTCTGCCAGTGAGGGGCAGCTGCCCCATCACAACACTGCTAGAAACAGAATACTGGACTAGACGGACCATTGGTCTGACCTGGTATAACAATTTCTAAGTTATTTTATTTATTTATATTATATATTTATAGTTATAGTGAATTTGGTATACCCACTATAAGCAGTGATTGTTTTGAATAACTCAGCATTCTCAGATGTCACAATGGATAGTGATTACTTCACCTTATGATTGGGGGGGGTCAAAGGAATCTGATACATTTACATTTTATTTTGTGAAATATGACAAAGAAGGCACAGATTTCTCCTACTACAAAGTCTCATTAAATTATCATGAAATGTGGTTAACATGGGAGAGATTGGATTGTAAAAAGGATCGGTATTACTGGGTGCACAGAATAGGCCGATTAAAGTAAAAGCTGAAGACTAGGCTGACATGACCTAGGGCCTATTGATGGCTCTTATTTAAGTTTTCTACTGTTGCCATCTTTCTGATAACTAAATGAACGCAGGAAAATATCACTAGGCATCTATAGTATTCTGAGGGAGAATGAAGCAATTAGAACACAGTTCAAACTTCTATAGTTTTATTGCTGTTATTCTAGGCTACTTGAATAAGTGTAAAGTCTGAATTGGAGTTCAGCACTTAAGCACACTGTTTTTAGTTTAATTAAAGTCTTTGAGCCTGATTCTTACTCTTTCCTAGTGAAAACCCAGGGTAACCCCACTTTAGTCAATAGAATTACACTGTGACTGATATCAGTATTAGGCCACTTATCTCTCAACACCATTTCTATAGAAGGACAGTAAGGGTATAGCTGGTATTTAATAACATGATTACTGAAATAATTTTGGATTATTTTAAAAGTTGACAATTAGTAAAAGTAAAGAGTAATGTGAGCCTAAATAACAACAATATTGTGATATTTATACTGTATATGCCTTGAAGGATGTAACTTTTCAAACACCATGCTCAGTGACCAATTAAATTATAGTAGCAGGCTGGGGTTTGAGGTTCCTATTAAATCCTTACACTTAAATTATTGTAATATTTACTGATGTTTGGATTACTAGTACAGAAGGGTATGAGAAGGAGATATATTTTATAGCCTTTTTTTTTATCCCAACAGGTCCGTTGCAATCATGTTATAGCCCTTAGCAGTATGCTAAATTTCTGATTTACCTTCTCCCCAGAACTTGAAGATTCTGCATGAACTGCCTCCAATTTTCCAATGAGGAAAATTGGTTGAATTTCTTTTTCAAGACAGTCATTGACCTTTCTTAATATGTCATAGGGGATACTTCACTGAGTGTGTTGCCTTCACAACACTGTGGTTTTACCAACCTTAATGACTGTGCTAAGAATAAAAAAAACCAGGATTCTGAAATGGTAGTGTAGATTGTTATCCCTAGGTCACCAAACCAACCCCCTTGCCATGTGACTTTATAACGGTAACACTGAGACAAGATTTATAAAATACCAACATTTATGAACAAAAGAAAAAGAGGAAGAAAAAAGGAGACAAACCAAAGGTAGCAAAAGAATGCTAATAAAGATATCCAATTTCTACTGGCTTAATCCAAATTAAACATTGAGTGGTAGGATAAGATGCATTTCTTTCAGATGCTCTGAGCAGAATATTCAGTAAGATAGAGGGAAAAGATTAAAAAAAGGGGTTTAAGGAGTCCAGGGAGTCTGTGCTACATAGGCTGTTGTCTTTAAATACAAGTTTGCCACTGTCAGAAGACAGGATACTGGGCTAGATGGACCATTGGTTTGACCCAATATGGCCATTCTTATGTTCTTAAGATTGATGATCTGCAAGGATTTGGCAATGTATTTCTGTTCATAACTGTGCATTAGATGTTCATAAAAGAAACTAAAGGAAAATTATCCAGTGTAAGAAAGATAGGTATAAAACCTTAGTTATGCAACTGCTCAATTGATTATCCACACCAGCTTTCCTAGGATTCTTTTAATTTTGATTTCTTAACTAAAGAAAAGATCTTGAGAGTTGAATTTAGTTTTACTGAATATCCTTAACAGTGGCAACTAGTAGTGTAGAAAGGTAACAGAGGCTCCACTGATATACTGCTTGGGGGTCTGTTACAGCCACCCAAGATCCGACTTGGATATTGGCAGAAATCTCTTTAATATTTTTAATTAAATAAACACGACTAAGAATTGTGTGATTATGGGAAACTTCAACTTCCCAGATATAGATTGGAGGACAAATGCTGCTATTAATGATAGGACCCAGATATTCCTGGATGTGCTAGTCAACAGATTTCTTCACTAAATAGTTACTGAACTATCAAGAGGTGATGCCATTTTAGATTTAATATTGGTAAGTAGCAAGGATCTCAGAGAAGAGCTGCTTGTAGAGCAGGAGTGGGAAAACTTTTTGGCCCGAGGGCCACACTGGGGTATGGAAATTGTATGGGGGGCCATGAATGCTCAAGAAATTGGGGATAGGGTTGCAGGAGAGAGTGAGGGCTCCAAATGGGGGTGGAGCCAGAAATGAGGAGTTCAGAGTGTGGGAGGGGGCTCCGGGTTGGGGTGCAGGTGAGGGCTCTGGGTTGGTGCCAGCGATGAGGGATTCGGGGTGCAGGAGGGTGCTCTGGGCTGGGACCAAGGGGTTAGGAGGGTGGGAGGGGGATTAGGGATGGTGCAGGCTGTTGGGGCAGGGGTGGTGAGGGCTCTAATGTAATAGAGGAAGAAAACAAAAATCCCACAAATTATATTAGCCCCAGGATCTGACTAGCATTCCTAACTAACATAAACCCATACATTTTTGACAGACTGTATAGAATGAGTGCAATTCGAGACCCTTGTACATATGGTCTGTTTTATGTCTGTATGCATCTAGACCTTGAAAAAGGCAGTATGAAACTTTTACCTATGGTAGACATATAATGTTAAACAATCTTAGTTAACAGTAATTTTACAATAATTTTGATTAGAACCTGTTACAAAACAAGGGCACACACTGTAACTTTGTGACAATCTTTATAGCAATACACAAGCATATACACTGCCTTACTAATGTAGGTACGCAGTTTCAGAAAGTAGTCAACTGACAGATGTGGGTTGTCATCTGTAAAGGTTCAGACTCACCCCGTGGCACCTCCTGCTGGTAGTCGTCAGGAATTAGCTCGTCCAGCCACCGGAGCGCCCTCTGCAGGCCGGTGATCCACTTTACCGCAGGCCCCTGTGTCCCTCCCAGGACCCAGTGCCCCTTTCTCTGGGGTGCTGCCCCCCTAGCAGTACCCCCACACTCTCAGGTTCTGGGTCTCCCCACCCAGGGGAACTCTCACCCTCTAACCCCACCTCACCTCAGTCTGGGCTACTGCTACATACTCAGACCCTAGGAGTCACATTGAAATTAATGAGAGACTTGCCTGGATAAGGACATCAGGAATTGCTTCCTTAGGACCTATGCAGCAAGATGCATGCAGGCAAACCCTTGTGCCAGTGCAAAGCCCTGTGAAGTCATGAGATATCCACATAGGTGAGTTGATCTACCTGCATATATTTCTTTGTTGCATCAGGCCTTTCGATACAGCAAAACAAATACCAAGAAAGATGGCAATCAGTATTAATTGTGAAACTACACAACTGTAGGCTTTAGATATAAAAGTTATGTGGGCATCCTCTTCTCTAGAGAGAAGGGGACAGAAACTGGTACTGTCTTTATTTTGGGATCACTGTCAGAAATAAATATGTCTGCCTTTATGACCCTGATTCAAAAAAGCCTGTAAGCACTTACACTCTTTGAATATGTTAATAGTCTAATAGAAATCAATAGGATTACTCATATACTTAAAGTTACAGACATTTTAAAGGGCTGTGCTAGACTGGAGTCTATATGGATGGTATAGATTATAGATAATGGAGACAACATTATGGACCAGTTCCTTGCTTCTGCATCTGCTGCGTTGTGCTGTTCTGCTGGTGTGATGCAGTTGTAATGCTGGCTTGACGTGCTAGAGGATACCCCCCAGGACAAGGGAATTTCTGGGTGAATTACAGATGTCATAGCAACTCTCATCATTCCTAGCTTCCAGTTTACGGAATGTGACCAGCAGAAAGGGGATGTGGCTCAGGCATCTCTATGCCCTGGTAATTCTCAAGCTGCCTGTTTGGCCCATGGGAAGAATAGATAGTTGGGTGTAAGTTAGAGCATGCTTGAGGCTCCTCTAACTTAGGACAGAGACCGATCACTCCCTCACACATCATTCTGTGTCTGTGCTTGTATATAATATTAGTAATAACAGTACATATATAAATAGAATAAAAATGATACATAAAATAAAAGATAGGCAAGTGAAACAGAAGGGCAATATGAAAACAAGAGGGGTGACACACATCTGTTTGACTATCCAAGTGTCCACACTGTCTTATTTACATTTTTCTCATTTCTGTATTTTTCTCATTTATGGAAGCAATAACTTTTTGTATCATGAAGTACTTTAAGAAAAGAAATTAGACAATTGCATTTATTTCAAATAAAATAAAACAATTAAAAATTTAAAACACGATTAGGCAGTATTGTGCTTGTATTCAATCATCTATCTTGTTGTTTTGTTTGCTTATTTCTTGCATGGAGGAGCATAGTTATGTAGGAGTTGAGTCAAGTGTAGGTTGGAAGAAAAAGCTTCACAAATTGATGCTTTACATTTATTCACTCTCTTTGCCAGTAGGTGGAGCTGCCATGTAAGGTGCTGTCTCTCCCCCCCTCCTCTTTTTCTTTTCTCTCCCCCCACCTCCTCTCCTAATAAGCTGTTTTCTAATATATGTTGGGTACCATAGAGTGAGACTGGGAACAGGAAGCGGAGGCAGAAGCAAAGAGGATTCTGGAAAGGTCTCTGTGTTTTCTTTTCCACTGAGAATGCAGAAATTGTAATTAATTTGCAAACCTTTGCGGGCAGAAATCTGGATAATTTCAGGAGGAGGCATATTATATTATCATATCATTTTTGGATGCTGGGCTTTGCTGTAATTTGTCGTTCTCTTTTCATCAGGTAAGCTGACAAAACATTTCATTATACACATTACAAATCTGATCAGTGTAACCATTTTCACATTTCAAAATCGTATTGCAGCCTCTGTTGCTAATGTAAAGCAAAAGAAAGAATGGGGAATTCAAAGCCATTTTGAATTGACTATCTGTGGTGATAGTGTGATTTTTTTTTAAACAGTAAAACCTGACATCTGGTCTCTTACTATAAATATGACATTGTGTTGCAATGTCTTCTTTACAAAAACTGATTTTTGTATATTTTCTTATAATCAAGGTATATATTTCATTGACTCATCTGGAGTGTTTTATGTCCCCAGCGGAAGTGATATTGATCTTTAGGAAGAAGAATAAAAATATTGGTGCCCAGCATTTAAAAACATCAGGTTGTCAAATTCTAGAGATCCAGGGATATAGACAGTATGCAAGTAATTTATACTCAGCTTAGACAGGTGATGTTTTAAGAAGCCTAATGTAATTTCCTAGGTTTTAAAAGGTGTTTAAGGAAATGTTGTTCTGTACAATTATTTTTCTTGGAATACAGGTTGTATGAGTGTTTATATGGGAGGAGGAGTTTACCAACAGTTAATAAAGCAGAGGCCACATTATTCATGATATAGCAGACATTATACGGTGTATAACATTAATTCCTTTTCTTAGTATATACTTCTTAAAAGGACTATTAAGAAAGCAATCACAAGAGTTTTTATGTCCCTTCTGTGTTACTACTCCCCATTAAGCTGCTTAAATTCAATATTATAATTAATAATTCTAGAAGTGAGCCACTAAGGGTAAATGGAGAAAAATATCTCTTAGCAATCACTTTGATAAATGGGATTATTTTTAAATAGCATTTCTACAAATATCTGTGTATAACAATATTATGATGTTCTTTCATTTGGAAATTATTTTCAAAGACAAGCTGTAGAAATCAATAAAACACAGAATTATAAGGAACACTGCTTACAAAACAGGGTCTCACCTTGTATTCCTTGTATACAATAGCACTTTTAGGTTGGTATGTAAAGTACGACTGGATCCCAGATATTGGATAGAGCAGTTTCTGAGGCCTGTGCTTGAAGCAAGTGAGGATATGGAAGAACAAAGTGTTTGTTTTCACAGTGCCTAGCTCAGTATGGCTGAAGCATCTATGTGTTAACACAATTTAAATAAATAAATACATGATTTAAAGTATTTAACATGTTTGTGGTTTCTTGTTTGGGTTTGTCAAGGAGAGGATTTAAGAAATCACTTCTTGACACTGACAATCTAGTTAACTGTTGCCCTTTCTCAAAATCTCCATTTTTGAGAAAAGATTGTCCAAAGAAGGTTGTGGAGGAGCCGTGACGATATCTGGAGTTATCTGCTCTCTCTGTCCCCAGTCACTTTGGTTTTCAGGTTTGGGTTTGGGTATGTTATAGAAAATGTGCTTATATTGTTAGTTCATGATTTCTTCCTTTTGATCGTCAAAATTATATGTCCATATTGATTCTCTTAGATCTAACAATTAGATTCAATATTGTTGTCCATGAAATATTGTTGACATTCTAGTGGTCACTAGCAGGAGAAGATAGAGTCACCAAAATGACTCAGTTCATTTCCTTCCTTTTTTTTTTTTTTTTTTTTTTGCTGTGGGAAATATTGAACAATAAGTCATCTGTCCTCAGGGCTCTGTCTTCTGGCTTTTCAAAGAGTCCCATTCAGTCACTATTACAGTTTAACATTCATTTGGGGGATCAGTGATGAAGCGTGGGTTGCATTTTATCAGTGTACTAATGACATTCTGCTCTATATTTCTATTTCTTCTGGCCCATCTGATGGCACTGTGTGACTTACCCTTTCCCTTAGGGAGAATCATAGAACCATAGGACTGGAAGGGACCTCAAGAGGTCTTCTAGTCCAGTCCCTTCCACTCAAGGCAGGACCAAGCATTATCTAGACCAGCAGTTCTCAACCCATGGCCCAGTTAGCACACAGCTCAGCTGTGTGCTAAAGACCAGCCTGTGTGGTGGGGTCCGGGTTCCTGGCTGACTGGTGTGGTGGGGTCCGGGCTGCTTCAGTTTCAATATAGTACTGACAAGGACCTTTTTGGAGAGGAGTTGCAGCTCTCCCTTAGATTTTGCCTGTTCAAACATACAGTAGTAAAGGGGTGACCAGGTCAAGATTGGACTGACACCTTTCAATTAGAAATCTCTCCAACCCTCTGTTTGTTTGTTTTTTAATACTTTTAATAGACTCTCTAATCTATTCTGCCTGAATGCCTCCAAGAAATCAACTTGATCTTCCGATAGAAGTTGGAAAAGATAGTGAATTCAGACCTCGGAATGGATGGTTTGTAGGTACACAGCACCATATAGAAATTTTGAAATGGAATATTTATATCTATTTGTGAGGTAAACAAAGCTTTGGGTTTCCCCCCTCAAATGTTAGTTATGGTATTCAGCTGGGAGAATATCTGCTACAAGTTTTCCTGGTTTTTTAAAAATATTTCTTGATTCCCAATGACCGTTGAAGTCTAAATAAAGTCCATTCATCTTGTGCTATGTGGAGTTTGCTCTCTGCATGTCTTGTACTGAGTAGTTGCTGGAGTTTAGTTGGGATAGGAAAACAGAAGTATTCCAAATCTATGGTTCTTAATGTTTCAGATAATTTTGAGTTTAGATTATTATTTTTGTAAGAAACATAAGCAATACTTTTTCCTGTCAGATCAGTTTTTAGTGCTTCCCTTAGACCAACCTGTAAAGGAGCTGATGGAATATTGATTTTCAAATAGAGGGTTTTTATTTTTTTTTTAAAGGAGAGTAAAAATTGTGAATCATGCATTCAATTATCATCTCTCAGTGTTCTGTGGTGGCTCATGTTGCAACAAGGCAATGGATACCGGAGCATTATCAGATATTACTCTTGTCTTCACATCTAATGCTGCATGTATCAGAATATAAAGAGATTAGAAAATAATCAAATGCAGAGTATGTGGAGGGTGTGGTTGAGAAGACTGAGCAGTCTTTCCTTAAAGAATTTACTAATCTCCTAATGTTATGTAATCTTCAATTGTAAAGAGAGAATTTAATCTGGGGGGTGAGTCCCACAGAGTAACTGTACCTGTTTTATCTAAAAATAGAGTTGAGTATTATGTAGCAGTGCCCAGCTAACACTTTGGGACCTCTCTCCCTCTCCATTAGTTGTACAGTTAGTTTGTAACTGAAGTCAGAATGCTACTTGTTTGAGCCATAGACATTGCTCAACACCAGTGTGGAATTAACTTTCACAAAGAGTATATGACCATCTTCAATTTTTTCCGTGTCTAAAAGTTGAACTCAGAGAGTCAGCTCCTGACCCATGCTGTGGTCTCTTTTGCAATGCTCTGGGAACACAAAGGGGATGCAAAGGTGCTTGAACGTGACTGGGGAGAACTGGCTGGGGTGCATTCTGGTGATCCACAACTTGCATAGTAGTCTATTGGCAGCCTTTACAAACTGGCTTAATTTTGAACTGTCTTATGTCTACTCTAAGGGTATGTCTACACTGGGGCTGGAAGGTGTCATCTCCAGCTCACACAGACATACCAGCACTAGCTCGGATTGAGTTAGCACACTAAAAATAGCAATGTAGCTTCAGTGATACAAACAGCAGGAAGTCTTAGACTGGATTGTACTTGGAGTAGTTCGTCCCTCCAGCCACATATGCCACTGTCCCTACACTTCTATTTTTAATGTGCTTGCTCAATCAGAGCTAGCATGAGGATGTCTGCTTGAACTGGAAATTGCACCTTCCACCTCCAGCGTACACATACCCTCAATTACATAATGGCTGAAGTCGCCCTAGGAAGCCTTGGGATAATGCAGAGGTGAGGCACCGCCATCTCTGCCCACACCTTGTCTGCACTGAGCAGAGTTCTAGCACAGTTGAGGATCTGACCCTAAACTTTTGGGGACATAATATTGATACCCCTAGAATTGTCAGAGACCCCAACCTGTCTCTTCCTTGCCGGAGAAAGGCTGAAGTCTGAAAGAGTGGAATCCACAAGAGGCATAGCTGGGGTAGGACTCCTCAAGGGGGATGCTTATCCAGGCCATTGTTCCATTGCCTATAGCAATCACTGTTGGGTACTTAATCACAATTAGCTGTCATGTTGCTGGTTTGTTTTGGTCCACACTTACAGCGAAGTCCTGGTCAGCATCACTTCAGCTAACTCAGTTGTGCACAACCATATTCAAACACAGTAAAACTGTGTAGTGTAGACATGCCCAATGTGGGAGTTTTAACAGGTTGTCTTGAGGACTAAGGAAAACAGATTAAAATCTTGCAAAGTATAAAAATAAGAAATAAAGAAAAACCACAGCAGAACATTATTTTAAATGTACTTCCAATTAGCTGCATTACAGAGAAACAAGATGCTTAATTCAGCAGCTACCTGAGATTAACTATTAAATGCAATTCTGCAATGAAAATTACTTTGAAGTGATCCAGCCCCCATTAAAGTTTCAGTCTGTTCTCTGCAGGACAAAGGGCTCACCATACTCTCAACAAGCTTTATTTTTTGCAGTGACCCATTATTGCAATGTTAAGTGTTAATGGATACAGTGCAGTAGGCTGAAGTTAAAGCCAATGCAGATGTTAGGTTTAATAACTTGTTAATTGGGTAGCAGGTAACTATAAATAGGGAGCGCAGTGGATGTGCCAGGGGGTTAAGTGTGGAGGAAGATACCATGTGACTGCTTTGCACTCTAACTCAAAATAAAGATTTGCTGAACTTTACTCAGCTTTACTGTAATCTTTGTTACAATTGTTCACCTTCCACTGGTTGCAGGTGGAACTCCTCTATTTTTAGCAGCTTGTTTAATGTTTGAATAATTGGCTAATGTGTATAGCATGCTTTGAAAATTGAAAGTGTTCTATAAGTGCTAAGTATTATTAATTATTACTATTTTATTAGCAGTTTATTAGCATAATGTCTCTTCCACAGAATTTTTAACCCTGCAAGAGTCAAGTATCACAATTTTTGCCTACCCAGTCCTGAATTTGACTGTTATATCAGATTTCATCCAGTATGCCACTTTGAGGCTATCGGCTAGATTCACCCCAGGGGTAAAGGGATGGGAAAACTGCACCCCAGGGCAGCTGAACTCCAATGCAGATTTGTGTTGGTGGATGGCAGGTGGTGATAGGAAAGCCACTCTCCCCTTGGTGAAGATTGTGCTGGGGGAAGGCAGCTCTAAAGTTTGTCCTGTGGAGCTTTGCCAGTACTGACTCCTCAGAAAATGCACTGTCTCTGTGAATTGACTCATCTGACCTGGCATTGAAAATGTTTTGCTGAGTTTCTATTGAACCTGAATGGATTTTGTAATACAGTGCCAAACAAAACAGAACAAGATTAATATCAGTATCAACTACTGTATCTCTGGGGAAATGTAATTCTGAATTAATACTGAATTTAAAATGTCTCCTTCGTGTTTGGTGATCCCATATAATTAAAAATAACAAATAATGACCAAATAAAATACAAAGATGAATTGAAAAGCTTTTAACATGTCAGGAACTTTCCCCTTCCCCCACACACCTTCGTTTTTCTCTTTTTGACCTTCAGTCACCACAGGTTCCTTTTATTATATCTACAAGTTTTATGCCACAGCAGCTCATTTTCATTCTCTCTGTAGTAGTGGGTCCCATTCAGGGGGTGGATTCTGGTATGGACTATTTTGGCAGGAGCATAATCTTTTGAACAAGCTAAGGATTCCCCATCTTCTTCCTCTCTTTCTTCCCGTTAATAAGAACAAGAAAGAAAATAATGACAAAGTCAAAAGAAGTAAGAAAAGAGCCAGAAAGAAATCTTATTCTAAGGAGAAAAACTACTGCACCACAACCTCAGTGGGTGAGGACTGATTTGGATGGTGTAAGTAGACAGTTTAAGCCTAATGACCCATCCTAGATTGACACATTGTTAAAGTTTTCAAGGCCTTAGAACCGGAGGAAGATATATCTAATCCCTGATCAGCTTCTGTGAAGAGGAATCCCCTTGAAATGAGGGAACTTGAGAGGAAACTGACTTTCTCATTCTTTGAGTTCCTTGTGATAGATTGAAAAAATAGGAGACGCACAAAAAGAAAGTCCATTATAAAGGTATGTCTTAGGATGTAAAAGGTGGAAAGGGATCAGGGATACAAAATGTTCCACCACATCTAGAGTGGATCCTTGAATCTGCTCCTGTTTAAAAACAGAAAGTCTTATTTAGGGTGTTGTGGCACCCTAAAATTCTCTAGATAAAAAACCAGAACATTCCTTATAGAGTAAATACAGTTATTCTATGTCCTCTCTTGATGCATGCCCTAGATACTTTAGTACCCCAATGGCTTCAGTTAAAATCATAAACAAAAACCTAACGAGTACCTAGGAATCCAAAACCACACAAAGTTTTATGAGACCCTTCACAAGTTTGAGTCATCTGTGATGTGATATATGAAAAAATCAGTGTTTCATGCTGCTTTTTCATAAGATTCTTCAATCTTAGACTGGAGAAACATATAACTATGTGACTGGAAGGCAGACACCACTCTCCTCTTTTTTACCATACCTTTATCTATTTTGATCTATTCAGATAAACATTGGATACAAACAAAGTGGGACAGTCTTGAAGAAGCTTCAGCTTCAGAGGAGCATTTCTACTCCAGGTCCGTAATCTTTTGAGTTCCACATTCACCTAGAGAAGTGGCCCTTCTGTCCTTACTAGAACAACAGGTTCAGTGCCTACATTTCAAGATCTGCCATTGCCCAGAAACACAAAGGTAAGGCCAAGTCTACCTTCTCAGATCTCAGCAAGGAACAATATTTCTCTTGACCTGCCCAACTACTTTCCATGTTTCCTCTTGTCTGGGGCAAATGATCACCCTTGCTAAGTATCCAGAAGCCTCTGGTTATTAGGTTATTTACTGAAGTTATTTACTATCAGGGGAACTTAGGTAGTTGCTCCAGACATTTAGTACTTGAAGATGTTGGGAGAGCTTTCATTCTGTGTTGGAGTTGTCCCTCTGAACCACTTAGTTATATTGGCCAGGTTCAGGATGGCAAACTTTCCTTTATGCACGTGGTGTCCTATGATCAATAGAACTCACTGATCAGTAGAACTCACTGAAGTCTGTCTCCAGCCTTTTTCAGATTCCTCCACTTCGAAATCTGCCTCAAACACATCTAGTACTTAAGCTTTGACCTCTTTTTAGACCCCTTGAAAATGTATGTTCATTTAATTGGCATCCCTCAAGAAAGAAATTCACCTTTACTACTATCTTATCAATTTCCTGGTTATATTCTTGCTTCTTTCTGGGGACCTACAGGAACAAAGCAAGGATCAACAAAGTCTTTTACAGAATCAAGATACCTGCAAGCTTTCTTCCTATCAGTCTGAGACCACGAAGAGAAGACTTCCTTAGAGACCTATCCCAATCTAATCAGCTACTTTTCCAAGGGTTTTTGTCCAAGCAAGCATCATGAGCAGACAGACTCTTACAGAGCCTGACTGAATCAAAAGAAAGAACGAGGAGTACTTGTGGCACCTTAGAGACTAACACATTTATTTGAGCATAAGCTGAATTACTGAATCAAAGTAATTATAGATGGATGTCTGCAGGAATGGGGATCACATAGCCCAAGTGCTGTGCTTGTCACAGCAAGCTTATCAGAACATAAACTGGTCCCTCTTTAGGCACCATCAGTAACCATTGCTATGGAACAGCCAGTGATGATAAAGTGCTAACTAGAGATCAGGAATTAGCATCTCAAGTCAGAGGTTTGTGTGAATTTTTACTAGTATTTACTGTTTGTTTCAGTAGCATCAGGGGGCCCCATTGTACAAGGAACTCTATGCACTAAGGGCCTGTTTACATGCACATTTAGTTTATAGCAAAGCGGGGTGTAAATCTCAATCACACTAGCATTCTGCACACTAAGCATCTCTGTGGATCCTGCTGCCACGCACTAATAGTTCCCAAGTGCTCTTTAGTCTATTCCCATTTCAAAGTGGGGTAGATCAAAGCGCACTATGTGACTTTTAGTGTGAGGCAGCAGGGTCCATATAGATACATAATGCACAGCAGACTAGTGAGGGGTAGATTTTCACCCCAGCTTTCCATGAACTAAGTGTTCAGGTAGACAAGCCTTAAGAGATGGTCCCTGCTCCAAAGAGCTTACAATCTTAATAGATAAGATGGGTAAAGTGTGGGGAAAACAACTGTAGCCTACAAGCAGAGTGAACAGAACTCTGCAAATAGTTAGTTCTTGTATTATTAGCAGAGTTTTTGTTTGTTTATATTTATTTAATATATATTTAATGTATTATAAAGCAAATGTTGGTCAGGAGGGAAGGCAAGAGGGGATACACTAATAAGAACAAAGGAAGGGAACATTGAGGGAGGGGAGGTAAGTGGGTTAGGGGGAAGAGAAGAATGAGACTGACGAGAAGTAACTGGGAGAGGGAGGACACAAACAAAGTGCCAGTCAGCAAAGGGAAAAGAATATCCAGAATAAAACAGTGAAAACTGTAGGAAAAAAAAGTCTGATGATATCGCCACTGTCCAAAGGTACCTGCAGAAACTGCTTCTGTAGCTTGTCTGCTGGCTGGCTTAAGTCTTTGACCCCACTGCTGGCTTAGCCTAAGGAGTTCCTCCCTTCTTCAAGCCTACATGATGGGGGAGGGATGTGACTGCATGGGGCCCAGTGCCCCTGGGGTTGTGAGTCTTCTCTGCACAGTTCTGGGTCCAAAATGGGTTTGGGGACTGAGGAAGTCCTGACTGTGAATCATCTTACTCCTGTTTCCTCAATGTGGATTCTGTTCTGGGCAGATGCCCAATGGTTACTAATTCAGGCAGTGTATTTGCTGGGGACCCTGAACATTCAGGATGACACACACATCCTTTCAGTGTAGTGGAGACTCAGACATGGTATTATGGAGGCGGATATTGTAGAAGTGGCACCTTGACAATATAGATCCATTTGTCTGTAATACAACTGAACACTGAAGAAACACAAAGTGTTTATTTTGCTATTAGGATGGTCCCAACCCCATTTTTGCCCTCTGATACTGTGTGTTTGACAATATTTCCCTGTCTGTATGATCTTTCATTTATTCAGATTGAATCTCATTTATGATTTCCTGCCCACACTTCCAAACTCTTAAAGTTTCTTTCTTTGTCGTGACTGGGGTTCATAAAATTTAATTAACATGCTTTCACACCTTCTTGCAGATCATTAATGAGGAAATTAAATAAGATCTGACCTAACATCAATCCTCATATCACCCCTCTTAATACCACCTTTTCAGATTTCATACATTTCTATTTGGTATTTTCCTTTGTTTACTACTCTTCAGCCAGTTTTCAAACTTTGTGACACTGTTCATATACAACCCCATTTTAATTAATTTTTCAACTAAGATTTCATGAGACAGTGTCAAATATTTCACTAAAATAAAAATGTCTTATACTTGTTACATTCCCTACATCAATTAATTTGGTAAATCCCATCAAAAAAGCAAATAGTTGTCTGGTGTGACTTGTTAAATAAATACAAATAATAATAAACTTCTAATTCACATACAGCAGTGTTAATTATATATTACTTTTATTGATTATTATTCCATTATTATTGTGTGATTTCCAAAGCAGTTTTGCAAACCAAAATGGGTTGGCTAATTCAAATGAATTCATATAAATACTTTATATGAATTAGTGAAACCACTTTGCATTTTGATATTAACTATTGATGAGTGATTTGTTAAACGATTGGGGGCATGGATCAGATTAGCAAGCAAAGTCACCCATTGTTAATCCATATTTAAATGGAATCTCAGACCAATACAAAATTTGATCACACAAAGCAAAATAATGAAGTCATATGAGAAAACTGTTTAAACTGCACAGTATATAATGGCATTCCTATGTTGCAAAAAATTAGATCCTTTTAGAGAGCTTCTTGGTTTAATAGAGTTGCCAAGAAAACAAACTGCAGTGATGATGTGCAATTTGAGGGAGGAATCATATGCTGGTGATAATAAGCAGTGCTGCGTATTCATGCAATTTCTTCTGTCCCCTAGAAGAAATGAACTATTTTGTACCACACTATTGTAGAAGAGGGATTTCTCTGAACTTGTTAGATTTTTGCAATTACAACCAGGAATGAAAAAAGGCTACTTGACAATGTTTTCTCTCTTATTATGTTCCTAATTTAAGAAGCTGCATGCTCTTCTGATACAGTATACCTAACATTATAATTGAAGCATTTTAAAATGCTTGAGTGGTTAAGTGTCATGGCATATGATGCACCCATAATGTCTAGCATAAATTTAGGCATTAAAACCAGAGTGAAAATCTTTTCGCCACATCTTATTGACATCAGTTTTTGTGCTCATAGACTGGAATAGAAATCTTTATTTCTTTTGTCCCGCTTCTGAAAATTTTGGAGCTGCTTACTAGAAATTAGTAGTGTATTATACATTAATGTTTTTAGTCCAAAACACATCTGAGCATATTTAGTGGATTAAGTTTAGAAGTGTGTGCAACAAGAGTGATGTAGTGGTGGGAGTCTGCTATAGACCACTGGACCAGGGGGATGAGGTAGATGAGGCTTTCTTCTGGCAGCTCACGGAAGCTACTAGATTGCATGCCCTGATTCTCATGGGTGACTTTAATTTTCCTGATATCTGCTGGGAGAGCAATACAGCGGTGCATAGACAATCCAGGAAGTTTTTGGAAAGCGTAAAGGACAATTTCCTGGCGCAAGTGCTAGAGGAGCCAACTAGGGGGGGCGCTTTTCTTGACCTGCTGCTCACAAACCGGGTAGAATTAGTGGGGGAAGCAAAAGTGGATGGGAATCTGGGAGGCAGTGACCATGAGTTGGTTGAGTTCAGGATCCTGACGCAGGGAAGAAAGGTAAGCAGCAGGATACGGACCCTGGACTTCAGGAAAGCAGACTTCGACTCCCTCAGGGAACGGATGGCCAGGATTCCCTGGGGGACTAACTTGAAGGGGAAAGGAGTCCAGGAGAGCTGGCTGTATTTCAAGGAATCCCTGTTGAGGTTACAGGGACTGTCAAGGTTCCTCCCCCACTCTGAACTCTAGGGTACAGATGTGGGGACCTGCATGAAAAACCTCCTAAGCTTATCTTTACCAGCTTAAGTCAAAACTTCCCCAAGGTACAAAATATTACACCCGTTGTCCTTGGACTGGCCGCTACCACCACCAAACTAATACTGGTTACTGGGGAAGAGCTGTTTGGACACGTCCTTCCCCCCAAAATACTTCCCAAAACCTTGCACCCCACTTCCTGGACAAGGTTTGGTAAAAAGCCTCACCAATTTGCCTAGGTGACTACAGACCCAGACCCTTGGATCTTAAGAACAATGAACAATCCTCCCAACACTTGCACCCCCCCTTTCCTGGGAAATGTTGGATAAAAAGCCTCACCAATTTGCATAGGTGACCACAGACCCAAACCCTTGGATCTGAGAACAATGAAAAAGCATTCAGTTTTTTACAAGAAGACTTTTAATAAAAAATAGAAGTAAATAGAAATAAAGAAATCCCCCCTGTAATATCAGGATGGTAGATACCTTACAGGGTAATTAGATTCAAAAACATAGAGAACCCCTCTAGGCAAAACCTTAAGTTACAAAAAAGATACACAGACAGAAATAGTTATTCTATTCAGCACAATTCTTTTCTCAGCCATTTAAAGAAATCATAATCTAACACATACCTAGCTAGATTACTTACTAAAAGTTCTAAGACTCCATTCCTGTTCTGTCCCTGGCAAGAGCAGCATACAGACAGACACAGACCCTTTGTTTCTCTCCCTCCTCCCAGCTTTTGAAAGTATCTTGTCTCCTCATTGGTCATTTTGGTCAGGTGCCAGCGAGGTTACCTTTAGCTTCTTAACCCTTTACAGGTGAGAGGAGCTTTCCCCTGGCCAGGAGGAATTTCAAAGGGGTTTACCCTTCCCTTTATATTTATGACAGGGACAAACCATCCCAATGAGTCAAAAGAATAGTAAATATGGCAGGCGACCAGCTTGGCTTAATGGTGAAATCCTAGCGGATCTTAAACATAAAAAAGAAGCTTACAAGAAGTGGAAGGTTGGACATATGACCAGGGAAGAGTATAAAAATATTGCTCGGGCATGTAGGAATGATATCAGGAGGGCCAAATCGCACCTGGAGCTGCAGCTAGCCAGAGATGTCAAGAGTAACAAGAAGGGTTTCTTCAGGTATGTTGGCAACAAGAAGAAAGCCAAGGAATGTGTGGGCCCCTTACTGAATGAGGGAGGCAACCTAGTGACAGAGGATGTGGAAAAAGCTAATGTACTCAATGCTTTTTTTGCCTCTGTTTTCACTAACAAGGTCAGCTCCCAGACTGCTGCGCTGGGCATCACAAAATGGGGAAGAGATGGCCAGCCCTCTGTGGAGACAGAGGTGGTTAGGGACTATTTAGAAAAGCTGGACCTGCACAAGTCCATGGGGCCGGACGAGTTGCATCCGAGAGTGCTGAAGGAATTGGCGGCTGTGATTGCAGAGCCATTGGCCATTATCTTTGAAAACTTGTGGTGAACCGGGGAAGTCCCGGATGACTGGAAAAAGGCTAATGTAGTGCCAATCTTTAAAAAAGGGAAGAAGGAGGATCCTGGGAACTACAGGCCAGTCAGCCTCACCTCAGTCCCTGGAAAAATCATGGAGCAGGTCCTCAAAGAATCAATCCTGAAGCACTTGCATGAGAGGAAAGTGATCAGGAACAGCCAGCATGGATTCTCCAAGGGAAGGTCATGCCTGACTAATCTAATCGCCTTTTATGATGAGATTACTGGTTCTGTGGATGAAGGGAAAACAGTAGATGTATTGTTTCTTGACTTTAGCAAAGCTTTTGACACGGTCTCCCACAGTATTCTTGTCAGCAAGTTAAGGAAGTATGGGCTGGATGAATGCACTATAAGGTGGGTAGAAAGCTGGCTAGATTGTCGGGCTCAACGGGTAGTGATCAATGGCTCCATGTCTAGTTGGCAGCTGGTATCAAGTGGAGTACCCCAAGGGTCGGTCCTGGGGCCGGTTTTGTTCAATATCTTCATAAATGATCTGGAGGATGGTGTGGATTGCACTCTCAGCAAATTTGTGGATGATACTAAACTGGGAGGAGTGGTAGATACGCTGGAGGGGAGGGATAGGATACAGAAGGACCTAGACAAATTGGAGGATTGGGCCAAAAGAAATCTGATGAGGTTCAATAAGGATAAGTGCACGGTCCTGCACTTAGGATGGAAGAACCCAATGCACAGCTACAGACTAGGGACCGAATGGCTAGGCAGCATTTCTGCGGAAAAGGACCTAGGGGTGACAGTGGACGAGAAGCTGGATATGAGTCAGCAGTGTGCCCTTGTTGCCAAGAAGGCCAATGGCATTTTGGGATGTATAAGTAGGGGCATAGCGAGCAGATCGAGGGACGTGATCGTTCCCCTCTATTCGACATTGGTGAGGCCTCATCTGGAGTACTGTGTCCAGTTTTGGGCCCCACACTTCAAGAAGGACGTGGATAAATTGGAGAGAGTCCAGCGAAGGGCAACAAAAATGATTAGGGGACTGGAACACATGAGTTATGAGGAGAGGCTGAGGGAGCTGGGATTGTTTAGCCTGCAGAAGAGAAGAATGAGGGGGGATTTGATAGCTGCTTTCAACTACCTGAAAGGGGGTTCCAAAGAGGATGGCTCTAGACTGTTCTCAATGGTAGCAGATGACAGAACGAGGAGTAATGGTCTCAAGTTGCAGTGGGGGAGGTTTAGATTGGATATTAGGAAAAACTTTTTCACTAAGAGGGTGGTGAAACACTGGAATGCGTTACCTAGGGAGGTGGTAGAATCTCCTTCCTTAGAGGTTTTTAAGGTCAGGCTTGACAAAGCCCTGGCTGGGATGATTTAACTGGGAATTGGTCCTGCTTCGAGCAGGGGGTTGGACTAGATGATCTTCTGGGGTCCCTTCCAACCCTGATATTCTATGATTCTAGTGCAGCTTGGCATATACTTGGAAAAGACTATCACTGAAGAAAATGTGCTCACCACAATTGAATTTACCAGGCTAGCAGGAAGAAAAGGGGTGGACCACAAGAGGCTGGTTCAGGTGGGACTCTGACCCGCTATGTACACCCAGGAGAGAGAGGGTATTTACACCCCCTTCCCTCCAGACAGAAGCCTGTCTCACCTGATCCCTTGCATCTTGTTTTTATTCCTGCACGGCTTGGACAAAGCCCCTTTTAGCAAACGGATGACTGATATAGCACCAACACTGTCAGATATTTAGAAATAAACTGAGTATGGATGTGGTGCATGGAATCCAAATAATGAGCTGCTTAAATATTATGACAACAGGAGCCATGTAAGTACCTATATATAATATAATGACCAAGATTTTCAAGAATGGCTGCTTAAAAGTAGTCTCCTACTTTTGTATTTAGGCATCTAATTAAGTCGCCTGATTATAAGGAGTTCTGACCATACAAGATGCTCAGTATGTTTGAAACTCTGGCCACTTGTTTCAAGGGGAATTGACTTCAAAGGGAGCAGCATTAGATGAAAGCTGAGTATATTTGAAAATCATACCATAGGTGCCTAAAGTTAAGCTTCTCAATTCTTATTCAGGCATCACCTATAGTATGATTTTTAAAAATGGTCAGCATTGGTCTAATTCTGCTACCACTGAAGTCAATTTCCATTGAAAAGAATGATAACTCATCAACTTCAACACAAGCAGAGTTAGGTCAATGCTGAGCTACTCTGAAAGTTTTTCCTTTCTTCAGCACAATTTTGAAAATTCTGGCTATGGATTTTATGTGGACAGTACCTGCTAATTCTAATTTGTAGTGTTCTATAGCTGTGTCCCATAACAGGCTGCCTACAAGGAGGCTATATAGATTTGCATGATAATTAAAAAAGGAAAACAGTCCAAGTCAGCAAGGACTTTTACTCACTGATTAATGTGTATAAAAGGAAACTAAAGTATAGCCAGAAATCAAGCAAAAAAACTGCTTGCTTGAGGTTCTATTATCTTGGTGAGAAGTTCTGCTTTCTTAAAGGCCAATGAAATGGGGCATGTCCCCACCTCAATCAGGAGAAGGCGAATGAGCTCCTCTGGGTGCAATCCCTACCAAATAGACTCACCTGTACAGCCTGCTCTTGTTGGAGGAAGCAAACTTTAAAAGGAGAGCTGGCCCCAGGAAGGGGCACTAACTAGGAGGAAAGCTGTTGTGCCTCATAAGGAGTGGACTCTTGTTACAGAATAACTGAGAGGGGAAAAGCTAACAAGACTCCACTGCCAAAAGGTTTACCAAAACCATAAAAGGCCTTTGAAAGGGAGAAAGAGCTTTGAAGCTGCCTGAGTGTGACCCCCTGCCCACCACAGCACCTAACCCTGGTAGTTTTTATACTGTGAAAGGAAAATTTCAGATTTCAGCTATATTAGATAGCTAGGCTTAGGGCTTACAGTACAAAATGTTAACAAATATTTTCTCAATTACTCTAGCCATATATATAATTTAGTCAATTTATATTGCATACTTTTCTCTCTATTTTCTGTACTTGCCAATAAAATCTGTGCTTTATTGAAGATAACTGGAATTGGATGTGGAGATCACTGAATGGGGATAATCACTGACACACAACTCAGCCAGAGAGATACATAGTTTTTTGTCATATGTTAAACTCTAAAAAATGTGTTTGTGGTTCTGTTCACCACAAAAAGGAAATACCCCCTTACCTCAACAGCTTCCAGTCTAGTAGAAAGATAGGTCTAAGAGAGATGCACTTAGAAAATCAGGGAAAGGAATAGCATTGTGTGTCCCCCCAGGGGAGTATTGTTTGGGGTTTTGCTTTTTAACTCACTTTTTTGGGGCAATGTAGCAAAAGTGTGTCTTTAGAAGGGATCTGAATAAGGAGAAGGTGATGGGATGGCATACTGGGGAAGGAATTACATGTACAGCAGCTGGCTTTGAAAAAAGCATGAACATTGGAACAGAAGTAGACAAATGAGACATCAAGGCTGGTGTCCTTGGCTGCTGACCAGTAATCTCAGAGTGAGCTAAGTGAGGAAGTGGTTAATGGCTTGAATACAGGGTCAAGGACCACAGAAGTTACAATCTCTCACGTAAAACAGTGCAACAAGGAAACTGGTGAAAGCAAGAATGGGCATAGTGTGAGAAAAGTAATGGGAAGTGTGGAAAGCTTTGTTACATCAGCAAACTAAAGTCTGGCTCCCAGTTGTCTGACTGTAGCATTTGGGCAAATACCAAATAGCTGGAAAAATGCTATTCAGCCAAAGCTGAATTAGAAGCTGAATTGTGCTTAAACATTAAATAATACATTTTCGTGTGTTTTACTTGACCACTTATTGCAGCAGAATGCTAGTAATAAAAACAGTATTTAGTCAACCTCACAATCTAATTCACCAGAATGTATTACATTGTTAATACCTTGCTGTTGTGACCATAATAAAATAAGCCTGATTCAGATTTCAATCACACTATTATAAAACCTGGGTACATTTTGTGAAGTAAATGGCATTATAACAGTGTAAAACTGAAGTGAGATCAGAATCTGGCCATCTTTGCTAATTATTCAAACTTTCTTTACTGGACCCCTATATTTAAAGCATATTTTTCTCATTTTACTGTTTTAATACAAATTGCAGGAGTGGATAATGACACAAATAGCCCCCCTAGAAGCTCCTGAAACCACTTAAACCTGTATTCTTTCAGGGTTTCTGAATTCACTCCTGATTAGGACTGTCTGATACAGTGGAGGAGGGCAGAGTGAGAGTGAGAGGGAGTGGGTGAAGAGGTAACTAATATTGGGGTGGTAGATGGGATAGGAATAACATTCAAAGGATAACTTGAACAGGGGAAATGGGAAGTGGATGGAGATGGTAGGGAAAGATGAAGGAAGTGGAACTTCCTCAAAACCTTTCATCAACCTGGGCTGCAGCCCCATCAGAAATGGCTGTAAGGAAAAGTGGAGAAGCAATGGTCCAGCTGACCATGCTGCAGATACAGTAGAAAGGAAGCTGAACATCCTTCTATTTGGCTTCTGATAGGATTTTGAAAAAATATTTGTCCAAGGCCAAATATCAGAATTTACCTTGTATGCAGCCAAATACCTACACCAGGAGTGGCCAAACTTACTGACCTTCTGAGTCGCATACAATAATTTTCAGAAGTTTGAGAGCCGCAAGACACGCACAACCTGCCCCGTGGGGCGGTGCCTGCTGGGGTGTGGGACTTCTGCCCCGATGCCCCCGCACTGGGCCAAAGCCCTTAGAACCTCCACTCTGCAGGGCAGAAGCCCCTTGTCCCACCACAGGGCAGAAGCCCCGAGCTTCCCAGTCTTGTTGGGGGGTGGCAGCTCCAGGAGCCGCACTTTAACTGTAAAAGAGCCACATGCGGCTCACAAGCCACAGTTTGGCCACGCCTGATCTATACTCAAAGCTACATTTCAGTTCATCTCTACTTCATAGCCTGTCAGTGTTCCCAGTCCTCACACTTAACTCCAATGAGTTGCACTACTGCAAGTGTGGGCCAATGACTATGCCATGAATCTTGACTACTGGAATACAGAAGCATCCCTCTCTGTGCTGCTTTGCAGCAAATCTTGGTTGCAGAGCTGCAGGCTGCTTTTAGCTTCCATGGCAGGTTGACCTTTCCTTTGAATACACCTGATGCTTTGGAGCCAACATCCATGGCCTTCTGGAGCTCACATGGCTCAAAAGCCCATGAATATTTTCAGCTGGATCTGTCTTCAAGTATCTGCCTTAACTCTGAATTACCATGCGTGTGCCAGTTTGGATTACAGTAGTCACATTTCATGAATCTCTTTCTTTTTGGAGTTTTATTTTTATTTTGCCTATTTATAAAAAAGGTAAAAAATAATTTTAAAAGTAAGTGTAAAGACAAGAATGTCAATCCTAAAGAGGCTACTTGATTATTGTAACAAAGACATGCCAAGGCTTTTGCTGGAGGAAGTAACTATATAGTTTTGCTCTATCTAAAATTGTCCCAAAATGTACAAATATATATATATATATAGAGAGAGAGAGAGAGAGAGAGATAAAAATTCTTGTGAAAAACAGTTACAACATGTTTAATAAAATAAGAGTCTACAACAAACTTATAAAAACTTCATCCACCATTGAAATGTGGCCAGCTCTTACAGGAACCGTTTAATAAATAGTTCATGACAAACCTATATAGTTGTTTAGGATAAGAAGTGTGTGAAGAGTTGTCTTCGCTAAAGGAGGCTATAGGGTGAATTTAATATATTAATTACCCAGTTTGGAATTTGCCCAGAACACCATGGTTTAGAGAGAACTTATCTTGCTTCCAATATTCTAAAGCCTGTGTTATGCAATATAACCTGCCATATGTTCATTGTTTTACTCACTTAGATGTTGAGTTATAAAGAATCCTATGATGACAAATTTCTATGTTTATGTTTCTGCGAGCCACACAGTTTTATGGATATTTTATTTAAGTTTTAACTATTCAAGTAAAAATGTATCCCTAATGAAAAATCTATAAACAAATTTAAATCCAAATTATATTTTTGTAATTAGTTTTGTTTAATGGTGATGCTAGTGAATCTAAAATGTTAATAGCACTGGCTAGCTCAAGACCTTGAGGAATAGACCAGTAAGTGCTATTCATGGATTTCCACACATTTATTTGCAGGGATGTATCTCATTCCTGACTTGCAACACTCTTGCTATTACCAGAGATCAATAGTTCTTCTGAATTCTGCCAAAGGTGTTTTTTTTGCTTTGTGTGGGGCTACAGCTGGAGGCCACAGAGCCCAGGACAAAAAATAGAAGCAAGAATGTCCTCTAAAACAGCAGCCTCACACCAGTTCATTTGCTCCCATTCCTGCACCCCCGGGCGCTCAACCCCCTCACACTCACAAGGTGTTGTGTCTGCCACCTTGGTGTTTTTCTTCAACTTCATTTTTAATCTTTTCCTCTTCTTTCTAGGCTTATCCCCCCTTGTAGACCTCCTCTCCTGATCACTCCTCTATTCACTTTTTTCTTCTGCTTCCTTCTTCTCTCTGGGTACTTTGCTTCTTGTTTTCCAAGTCCCACCCCATAGCTGATCCACATATGTGAGGATGGCCATTAGTTCAGGGTTCTGCATGCTGTTAGTTTGTGTTGAAGGTGCTGTGTGATGACTCTGTCACCTTTACAGAATTCTCTATGTACTGGTTCCCCAAAGCTGCAGAAAAAGACAACCCTTGCTAGGCGCGCCACTGCGTTCGTGAGGGTGACTGCTGCAGTCAGTCCTTTTCCTCAACCATCCGTCCCCCCAGCAACACCCCATAGCAGCAACTCCGGTTTTGTAAGCTGGACAGATGTCTATTATGGACTATGATGAGATAGCTAAACTTATTATTGCTTGTCATTTTGAACAGAAACTTAAACCCAGGGTCTCCGCATCTGCAAGCCTAGTGTACTATTTAGCCCAGAGCAAGTTGTCTAATTATAAGCCCTTGAAAATAAAGGAATAGAATGGAAACAATGAGGACGTACGGTCATTTTACAAAATCCCTTTGCTAGTCTTGTACTTATGCCAACAATAATCAAAGACATATCTGTGTGCCAATGTTTTAGTGGACTGAAAAAGCTCAGTAGTCAGCTTTTTCTTAGGTTCCAGATGAAGACATAACGCAAGTCCCAGTGCTCTAAGGACAAAAACAGAGCCATGACAAATATCACAAAGTTGAGTATTTTTGTCACTTGTGCATTTCTTTGAGTAAGATATGAATGGTGTAGCACAGAATATAGCAATAATTAGATAGTACTGTTTTATTATCTATATTCTAGGTAGGTGACATATTATTTAAAATAATTAATTCTTGATTCTATAAGGTTCTGCACCGAAACTTTTACTTTCACCAGTAACTTGTCTTCAGATGTCATAAAAGTCTTTGTAGATGCCTTCAGGCAATTTAGTTTAGCTTATTCAGATATAAAAAACATTTATGGCATGTCTTCAGCTCAAAGACATTTTACTTCACTTCTGAGAGGTTTCAAATATAAGTACTAGAAAAAAGGAATCACATATAAAAGAAATATAATGCATACACTCAGCAGCAGAAGTAATCAAATATAAAAGCACTGTTAGAAATCAGTGAAAATTAATTTAAACTTATGTAAAACAGAATATACCTGGACAAAAATGTGTGGCTATATGTTCTGCTCAAGTCCTCCAGCCACCAGTTAATGGAGGAAAGTGACTGAGAGAAAAGTGCAATAGGGTATATCACAAAATGTCATGCTAAAATATACTCCAACATATTCTATGGCATTTTTTTGTATGATGGGATCTTATGATATAGTAGTCACCCAGAAATCAGGTTCTCTAACTAACTCCATGGACTGGGATGTATACATGAGGAATAGCATGTCTTGAACCTAGGCTTCCAGGCAGTGCTCAGCCCATGGTTGACACCTGGCAGCTCACTGGAACCTTGGGAGAAGGGGGCTAGCAGAGCATTAGCTCACCAAGAGCTCAGCTGAGAAAGTTCCTGATTGGGGGAGATGTCCGGCCCCGCTGGCTGGCCCAGATGTACTAAAGCCAGAACGAGGCACAGGAAGGTGTCTGAACTGCCCCTATGGACCCTGTCACCTGTTTTTTGCCTCCCAACCTGTTCCTGCCTCTTTATCCCAGATCCCCATCTGCTCCTGGTTCCCTCTTTCGTGCTTTGCTCCAGGTCCATGTTCCTATATCCTACTGACTCCCAGCACTGGCTTCGACCCATGGCTTGACCACTGGTTCATCCCCTGTCTCTGACTCCAATCTGACTTTAACCCTTGACTTGATTCCTGACTCTGCCTTCAGCTTTGACACCTGGCTTTGGATCCTGGCACTTGACTCTAACCATGACTGCCAATGCCCTACCTAGTCCTTACAGTATGTTATAAACATTTACCATTCCTCTTACCCAGAAGCTGCTGCAACATGGTACCTGTTATCTGTGAAAGAACAGATTTTCAGGGAAGTGTGTTGCCACCTTTTTATTACTTGGTCCAAATCCTACAGGTTTTTTTTTTTTTTTTAAATATCCCTCTTTAAATGCACTTTTTGCATGGAGGACATTTGAACTTATTTTAATTTTCTAAATGTCTAAAATTCTCCATCTCTCTTTGAATTCTGACTGCTACTGTTCACATTCCAGTAACTGAATTGCATCTTAGGTGAACGGTAGTAACTAAGCTTAAGTGCAGTGAGATTTACATAAAAATTCCAGATTCATCTAGTAAACAGGGAAGGCTAGATTCATACTTGTGCTGGCACTAGGAATAGAGAGGAAGCAGTTTGAACCTCCTCTATTCAGGGGCAGCTGAGGACTGGTGTAGCTCCCAGTAATGCCACAGAATTGCTGGGGTGCAGGACTGCCTTGATCATGCCTCTAGATAAATTAGAGGATTGGGCCAAAAGAAATCTGATGAAGTTCAACGAGAACAAGTGCAGAGTCCTGCACTTAGGACGGAAGAATCCCATGCACAGACTAGGGATGGAATGTCTAGGCAGCAGTTCTGCAGAAAAGGACCTAGGGGTTACTGTGGACGAGAAGCTGAATATGAGTCAACAGTGTGCCCTTGTTGCCAAGAAGGCCAATGGCATTTTGGGATGTATAAGTAGGGGCGTTGCCAGCAGATTGAGGGACATGGCTGTTCCCCTCTATTCGACATTGGTGAGGCCTCATCTGGAGTACTGTGTCCAGTTTTGGGCCCCACACTACGAGAAGGATGTGGAGAAATTGGAAAACGTCCAGCAGAGGGCAACAAAAATTAGGAGGGGACTGGAACACATGACTTATGAGGAGAGGCTGAGGGAACTGGGATTGTTTAGTCTGCGGAAGAGAAGAATGAGGGGGGATTTGATAGCTGCTTTCAACTAGCTGAAAGGGTGTTCCAAAGAGGACAGATCTAGACTTTTCTCAGTGGTAGCAGATGTCAGAAGGAGGAGTAATGGTCTCAAGTTGCAGTGGCGGAGGTTTAGGTTGGATAGTAGGAAAAACTTTTTCAATAGGAGGGTGGTGAAACACTGGAATGCGTTACCTAGGAAGGTGGTGGAATCTCCTTCCTTAGAAGATTTTAAGGTCAGACTTGACAAAGCCCTGGCTGGGATGATTTAGTTGGGGATTGGTCCTGCTTTGAGCGGGGGTTGGACTAGATGACCTCCTGAGGTCCCTTCCAACCCTGATATTCTATGATTCTTCCTGTCCCCAGTCTTCCCTCTCCTTATCTTGAAATGCTGCATGTTCCAGGAGTCCTGCAAACTCTATGCAGAGCTGGTGGAGCTAGGTCTGTCCTTGGAAAAGAGGTTCCTGCAGCTGGAGTATTTCCAGAGGTGGAGGAGATTATATTTGTCCAACAGCCTCTTTGTACCAGCTGGACTGACGTAGGGCAAATGATGCCTTGGGCTTAGAGTGTTTCACAAAATAATTAAAGAACATATTTCAGAGTAGCAGCCGTGTTAGTCTCTATCCGCAAAAAGAAAAGGAGTACTTGTGGTAGCTCACGAAAGCTTATGCTCAAATACATTTGTTAGTCTCTAACGTGCCACAAATACTCCTTTTCTTTTTAAAGAACGTAGTGTAACACTGATTTAAAAACACCTGTGGTACCCATATAGCCCATATGTTGATAGCATTAGCTATCAACAATGCAGCTGCATTGCTTCTATGTCACTACTGTGGAGAGGGCTCAGGAAATTTTGCCACCTTGTCATAAAATCTTTTTCAGAGCATGTTTTTATGATATGGTGGTGAAAATGCTTGAGCCCTGTGTACGCTAACCTAACACTGTTGTTACCACTGGTTTAGCTTTGTCCTGGGTGGTAGTTGCTATAATATGGGGTACACATTTTTCCCAATGTAGGCGGGGCACTATAAGCATAATATTAACAATGACAGTGTTTTAAAATGAAAACAAGCTAACCAAATAAACAAACAGAAGTGAACAGTGTTCCAATAACGATCCTAAGAAGAATCATGCCTTTTAAGACCAATTGTAAGGAAAAGGCACATAGGTCAACAGACTCAAGTGACAAGTGCTCAAACCTGTAAGGTGTGGAAGAAAAGTGTTGCTCAGCCAACGGGGCCCAGGGGAGTCTCAAACAGCTATCTGGGCAAATGTGGCAGCTCAGTTTTCAGTCTCCAGAGAAAGCCTGTTAAAGTAATTTTCAGCTTCCCCTTTTGACTAGAAATAAGGTGTGGATTTGACTACAGGATCCTTATTATTGCTGAGTATATTAATATGAAGAAGGTGTCTTGGTCAGGCTGTTTCAGGAAGATATCAGCAAAGGCCATATCCTTGTATCCCAGCATGAAAAAATCTTAAAAGAATAAAAGTTTCAGCATCACTGCATGTTACCGGGTTGCTTGCTGAATTCACAGTCTGCCTTAACCATTTTCGCCCTGTATCAGTGTCTTCTGCCCTCTCCAGAATTTCTGTGACTCCACTGTTACTTTACCTTTCATGGTTCTCTAGCCTTTTCCTTGAGAAAAGTTCTCTCCATTTTTATATTCCTCTTCCATCTGCTGTAGCTTATCAACAGGAGTCCCCGTTCTGTTTTTCGCATTATACCCGATGTAGTATTGATGGTATCTATTGTTTTGTTTTGCTATGCACTGTACCCATACTAAATGTGAGGAGTGCTTGTGTTGGCATGACAGGAGCTTTTCCCACCTTGTCCGATGTGCGCCTTTTGTGGATGGACAGATAGTTCAGTCTTTTGTCCTCTTTTCTAACACTAAAGTTCACTCCATTTTTAAAATAATATTTCACATTCATATGGTGTCTATTAAAATAAACAGAACAGTAAAAACTAAATATTTATAATAATTCTCTTTTTTCGCTGTTAAAAATAACGATTAAATCTTTAGCAAATAAGATCCTCAAGGTCTTTTTAAAATGAGTTAATGCTGCGGCAATTCCCAGATCAGAAGTTAGGAGCACCATTCTGCTCCTGGCTGGCCCTGATCAAAATTCCTATTTCCTCTCATCTAAAAGGCTTGGAGGTTTGGTTCACATGGTGGTATCAGTTTGGTAAAATATATGAGATGTAACTACTTGGGCATTTAAATTATGAGCATTTATTGTTATAGAAAGCATAAATTTGTTTTTGCTGTTAAAATTAGGTGTGGTGTTAAATAACCAGGTGTGGTGGGTTTTTTCCTTCACTATTTTTCCTAACTTATTTGCATTTTTTTTGTAGGACATTCTTATGCAAGAGGCTAAACGTAATTAAATTTGCAGGATGAAAAGATGGCACAGGCATTGCTGGTACCACCAGGACCTGACAGCTTCTGCTATTTTACTAGAGAATCTCTCGCAGCTATTGAAAAGCGTGCCACAGAAGAAAAAGCTAAAAAACCCAAACAAGATCATACAGATGACGATGATGAAGATGGCCCAAAGCCAAATAGTGACTTGGAAGCAGGAAAGACACTGCCATTTATTTATGGTGACATACCTCCGGGAATGGTGTCCGAGCCCTTGGAGGACCTGGACCCATATTATATCAATAAAAAAGTGAGTGTTTATTAAGACTGCTGGTTGGATGCCTCTTTTGACAGTCGGGCAAAATTCTGTAGAGCAATTGAATTTTTTTTCCTGTTCTCTCTCTCCCTCTTGCGAAAGTAAATGCATTATGTTATTTTCATTATAATATATCTGATCCTTTAATCTAATTGTACCTTTCAGTATTTAATACTGGGAGAAATTGCTGGAGAGTAATCGTCTACACAGAGTAGCATTATTCTATGAACTATTAATGATAGAGGTTAAGAGTTTAATCACTGTATTTTTAGAGCAATCAAGCCACAACACTATACTGAGAGGCTATTGGCCTGACTCCAATCTGATTTATGCCAATTTTATACTGCTGTAACCCCATAGGCTTTAACTGAGTTACACCTGATTGATACCAGGTAAGTGGCACAAAATTGGCCTGCAGATTGTTGAAAACAGATTCTGGGATGGAAAAGGTTGTAGGTAACAGGGTAGTGCCAGCCCATCTTCAACTGGCAGTTTGTGGTATTCATCATAGTAAAGTTGGGATATGCAGGAGAGTTTTATGGCTTTGAAGGCTAGTTCAGGAAGGGTGTTCTATGCATAAGGGGCAGTGTGCAAAGAGTTCAAAGATGCTTGTGGTAGAAGTGGACAAGTAAGTGGATAAGGCTGTGGATATAAAGTTGCAGTTCCTTAGCACATAATGTATTTATATTTGTAAAAGAGTTTGTAACCCACAAGAAGCACACTCCAGCCCCCAACCAACTGCATAATCATATTGTCCTCACCCTGACCGTACCCTTCTCCGACTCCTTCTTGTGTTGTCATCTCCTCCTATTATTTTCTCCGTCTTCACCTAAGATCTGATTCTGCAACCCCTTAACTCACTCAAGCTATCCCTTTAACTTCTATGCAGTTTACCTTATCTATTGCACCATACATTCTAGGATCTGGTAATGAATATCCTGACCATCTCCAAAGGAGCCTGATAGCCCCACTTGACTCTGCTTGTGATAGCAAACACCACTCAATAAAAGAGGGGACTGATTCAGCTGGCTAAAAATTTGGGAAAACTTCTGAATGTTGATTGTAAACAGCAAACAATAATTAAAGAATAGAATCAAAATACTGAATGGAGGAAACCTCCTATAGGGATCACAGTAAAGTTGAGTCTTGAGGAAGAATTTGAAAAAAGAGTTTTGTGGCTTTGAAGACTAGTTTAGTAAGGGTGTTCCATGCATAAGGAACCATGTGCAACAGGTACAAAGATGTATGTGGGAGAAATGGACAAGTAAGCAAATAATCACCTTGGTGTGACCATGTTTTTTCACCTTTCCTTTGTTTTATTATATTCTCAAGCCGTGAAACATCAACTTTTTTCAGTGTCCTTTTTTTCTCTTAAATTTATTTTCAGGGTTTTCATTTTTATTTTTTCTCTTAAGCTCTCTCTTTCTAAAAGACATGTTTTGATCCAGCCTGTTTGTTTTATCTTCAGCATTTGCTTTGTTTTCTTTCTCTGCTCTCCTTTCTTTTCTCTTTCCCATTCCCTCTTCATTCTGTTTCTCTTCACTATTGCCTCTGTCCTCTTCATTTCTCCCTCTCCCCCAAGTTGTCTCTTTCTCTTCTGCAGTCCCTCCTGCTTAGATTTTTTTTTTTTGCACTCCCTTCCCATAAACCATCTTCCCTGCTTTTCCACTTCCCCCACAGCTCTGTCCTTCTATGGTCTGACTGAAACTCTCCTTCACAAACAAGCCTTGCTGCTGCCCTAATGAACTTCTCTCCACAGGCTGGTACTCTGTTCTCTTATACTCCTACACATTGGCTTTTCTACACCTGACTCCTCCCTGCCTCATTACTGCTCCATCCAACATTTCCTTTCTGACCACATACCTGCAAGTAAGCAGAAGGCTACAATGCAGCATCTGCTGCTTTCAGGGGAGATAAAAACTGATGATTTAAAAAAATTAGATTTTTTTATTTAAATTTCATTTTTCTTTCTAAAATAAACCAATTTAAAACGAAATTTGAATGTATGACTGTATTAAAGATAACATTTACTATAATCTATTAAAATCATTTGAATTAAATGAAATAGTGTTCAAGCAGCCTAAGTAAACTGCTGAAGTGAAAAAATGTATCATCCAAAAAATTTTGCCCAACTTGAGTGGTGGCCACTTTGTATACAGGAAATTTGCTGAGTTTGAAGCCAAGTACTGTGAAATTATATGAAACTTTAAAAACCCACAGACACACAATACTGTAAGACTTGTAAGATAAACTTGCAAGAGTTGGCAGCAATGGATATAGGAAGGTGACTAATAGGCTGGGGATCAGTGAGCAGCTTCCCACTAAAAAAAAATCAGAAGGCAGATAAAGAATACACTACAAATGATCTAAATATCTAAAAAAATACTTATGAATTTTAGGCCAATATGTTTTTATGGCAGTCTGAGTTAAGATTTTTAAATGCTTGAAGTTGGCAAAACTGTAGATAGCTCACAGAGGTAAGAGAAGTCCCCTTTTTCCTATATTGTACCATATTATAAGATGACTAGCAAAAAGAGAACTTTACAAAAATATGAGTATAGGAGACAAATTGTTGGTAGAGAACCTCTAGAGGAGGCTTTGGACTATATGTGACTCTATCAGCAGGGGCATCATACTAAATTGGTGTTTGGTGATTGTGGGAGGTCTGAACTTCACAGAACTGTAATAGAAGAAGGAAGTGAAAAAGTAAACAGCCCCTTATCTTGTTCATTTGGAAAAATCCCATGATACTAACATTGCTGGTCTACTGTAGTTAGAGTTGCTTCCCTTAGCAGCATTGTTTTTTTTTTAAATTACAGCTCCATGTTCAATATTAAAAATTAACATTCTCCTTGAGTGGAAAGTAAAGTAGATTCCAATATGTGATTACAAAACCCATCACTTACTAATGAAGATGAAATAAATTGCACTTGTGTAGTTAATTAATGTGGAAAGAGAGTGCATAGCTAATATATTAGGGTCATTTAGGCAACTCGAAGAAATATAAGTGTAGGGCAGAGAATAACTTTTTTTTCTTTCCATTTTTGGATACCATAGCAGCAGCTTGGTTTTGTGCAGTATTTTCAATTAAAAGGTTTTTGCATTATGTTCATTTGACCCCTTGTCTGATTTCCTGTATTATTCTACAGCCAAAGTATTTAAAAAAACCCACCCAATCTTATGCTAAAAGCTAGTAGTGGACATCCTCAACAAACCTAAAGCTAATTTCTGACCATCAGTGAACTCAAAACGTCACGTGGGGACAAGGAAGTTGGATACAAAGGTTTAGAACGACAAACTAGTCAGGGACTAGCTAACCCATTCGCAGTAATGAGTAAACTTCAGACCCTGTTTACTGCAACTGGCATCTGTTCTTAAATGTCTAGCAACCTGATTCTTTGAACAAAAGAAGAATGGACATAAGTGACTAATGAGAATTACTCATCCCCCTTGCTGATGCTATCACTTATCCAGTTAGGAGAAAGTACTTTTAATCATAGAGGTTGTTGCAATCAGGAGAAAATTGTATATGAATTGGAATCTGGCAACTGACTCTGCTGCAGCAATGACCTTAAGATGGGCAGTATTTTCCCATCACAACTGACAGAAAGTCAATCCTGGGAGTGGGAGGCAATCTGTGTCAGCATGACTCCCTTCTAACAACAGACACATTCCGTGGGTGGTCTTTCACAGCCTAATTTCCCCACTATATGTACCAGACCAGTGACCTTGGGGAAAGGGCAGCTTCCTTAGCTTGGTTTCTCCCCCACCAAAGTGGGGTCCAATTTACCTCCCGCCAGAGAGGAGACCTTGTGGGAGTGAGGAAGTTAGGGAGAGGGCAGCATCTCTAATCACATAAAGTACTAGTTTTTACAGAGTGCAAGCAACTTAGAAAGCAGCGATATTGTGATATTACAAAGCAGAGTCAAGGAATTTGACAAAGACTGAAAGGAATTGTAGTAATACCCTGAAGAAGTTTCAGGCAGGATCAAAGATCAAAGTGAATCCCAAACACATTTGGAATAGAAATAACAAAAATCTAGAAGAGGACCACCTACAGGAAAATACTGACTGTGTGTCCTTTAAGCCAACATGTAAATGACAATAAATACACAAAACTGAGTGTTCACAGACAAAGTCAGTAAGGTAGCCATGCTATAACTGAGAACAGAGTTTGTCCTTTTGGATCTCTTTCATGGTCTCGGGCTGCTGGGACTGATGCCAGCTGGCATTTTTGTTATTCCCTTCATTTGCCTATGGACAGACTTATTCAGGAAATTCATATAATTGATACTACTGTTATTTAAAATCTAAACTCAAAATACAGTGATTTTCTATTACATTTAAATTCTTTAGGGACAGATTATCATACCTTTAATCACAGTGAATACAGTACTTTACCATTTGTGGAGGAAGATAACTGCTAAGATACAGTCAGTATATTGGAATTTCCCCTTAGCATGTTTGAGTGCAATACAATGTATTTGATTTTATTTGTAACCTTGATTTTACTTAAATACTTGATTTTATTGTTATAAATTGTCTTTATATGTCTGAAAATGTGTAATATAAATGAAATAAAAATACATGTTTATTTTAGTGATGAAAGGCCATATTCTGCTGCCATTAACACTGATGACAAAATTTCCCATTGATATTATATGCGTTGAATCCTGATCCCATTAAAATTTCTATAACACAAATTTTAGAACATTCGAAAATTAACAGTGGATAACTTAAATCAGCTGTTTCCTTAGAAATTCGGCATTTACTTGCCACAAGTGATGAACAGAATAGGACTTTCACTTCTAAAGGCTTAGTCCTACAAGGTGGACAGTTCCCTTGAGGACAGGGGAACAAAGTGCCAGAGTTGAAAATGCTATGTACACTGCACTTTCATTGTATATTCTTCTTTTCCAGACTTTCATAGTACTGAATAAAGGAAAGACAATTTTCCGTTTCAGTGCCACATCTGCCTTGTACATTTTAACTCCTGTCAACCCTGTTAGAAAAATTGCTATTAAGATTTTGGTACATTCATATCCTTTTCAAGTGGTTAATTTCAAATGGGACTGTTTTAAAAAGTATCATTACTGAAATAACACTTTTCATTTAAATATACAAATAACTGCTCTTGTATCTGTACATACATTCATTGAACATACTCCAATCACTCTTAAAAAGCATCAGTGTCACAACTGCAGTACGCAGCTCATCCCAAACCACAGAATTCCACACTGAATCACCCACTACTGTCAGATTTTAAATATTTGGTTTTAGATACAACTTTAAGCCTTTCTCCTCCAATGAGCTCTATGTGGGAAGACTCCTGCATCCATGCAGAGTCCCAATGACTTCATTAATAAGAAATAACTGAGTCTGATCCTGTTACTCATGCAAATAGTCCCATTAAGTCTGATGACACTAATTAACTTTAGAAGACTACTTAAATAAGTAAAGAGCTATTTGTATGGGCACATTGGTATTGTTTTCTTCATTAGGTGGAATGTGCTCCAAAAGTGATCAGAATCAGAGTAAAGGAAAATATTTTCATATATTAGAGTAACAACTTAGGCTCTACACATCCTCCTGCATCATGATCTGCTAGTTTTGACCCCTGGGCCTGTGTCGAGTCCCATCGGCTCCACACACACATAAGGCTCAACATTAATGTATCTTAATGCAGAACTGCGGCTTTCAACAATAAACTAAAGGCAAGGTTCATGTTTGCAGCTGCAGTATGTTTATAGTACCTGACATCAGCCGTTGGTCATTTACACTGTCAGAAAATAGTCAGCATTAGATAATGGAATGGCAATATACGTGTAAAGCATGCACACTTACCACCCAATTTTACAAATGTCTCAGATCACTCAGAGCCTTGTAATATTAGGGGAGTGTAAAATAACCATAGTCCATAGAGTATTATAAATTCTTTTTTATGACTGCAAATTCACTTTAATCCAGTTAAGAAAGTGCAATCCACTGAAATATTAAGTAGTATATTTATGTAATTAAAATTCATGCTCCAATCCTGCAATGAGCTTCCATGCAACCCTATTGATATCAGAAACTTCAACTGAGCAACAGTGCAAATGTTGAAGAAAACACAACCAATGCAAGTAGCTAGTTTCATGTGAGTCCTAACTCATGTGAGTAGACCTCATCAGTAATCCTACTGGTTTTAGATGGGACTACCCAAGTGAGTAAATTGTAGGCCGAGATCCATTTTTTTTTGTTATTCATATTACATTAGCATCTGAAGTCTAAATCAGGATTAGTCCACATTGTTTTAGGTGCTGTACAAACATATGGGAAGATAAAGATAACATCCTGTGCCAGTATGTATTGTGTTCAGATCAAGAAAAAAACTATACTTATTTCATATTTTTTCATACTTAAGGATGTTGTGGATTTCATTTAAATCCACAGCCTAATAGAGTTGAAAGATAAACACATTATTTCACAATACAGAACCACTGTGCCGGAAAGTGTGTTAATTAAGATAGAGGAAATTACACGCAAACTTTTAAAGTTTTATTTAGTATATGTTATATTACTTGTATATATATT